>NC_054535.1:102567284-102867284 GCF_017654505.1 Polyodon spathula
GATGGCAACTATATTCAGATGGTAGTCAATGTGGTTACATATATTATATATATATATATATATAATATATATATATATATATATATATATAGATATATATATATACACGCACACACAATACCACGCACACACAATAACATTTGAAATACTAGACAAACTATCTCGAATAATATATACATCTAAGGATCAATGTATTCAAAAAAAAAAAAAAAAAACTACAACTGTTTTATTTCTGAATTAAAAGTTAATTTATCAACATGTTAATCTGTTCATGTTATACAATGTATACGGTTTAGTTGTTTCCTGTTTATGCATTACTATAGGATATCGGAATACAAATTGTGATTATTGTACAAGACAACGTTTTACAAGCACCAATCGTGTAAAGATACAGGTATTTGAAATCCACGTTCCTTTTTAATTGTACACTCTGCAAGGACATGAACATTTGATGTTTATTTTTGGAATAGTTGTGGCTATGGATTCACGTTCACGACTGCTTTGAGAAGATACCTTTTTGTCGGAACACAGAATGAACCTGATCAATGACGAAAGACTGAGCGCCTGATGATACGCGCATTTGATAGAATTGCATATAGAATATTCTCCGTGGTGGTACTAATACACAGCTACAGAAGCACAGAAAGGGGATTTGGTGTACAGTAGCTACAGGGCGTTTTTAATGCAGTGACCGCGCACTATACAGTACAGTCCAGTACACGGATAGTGTGTGCTCAAGATGTGTGAAGTGTTCCAAAGTCATTTCAAATAGAAAGTCAACATTGCTTTTCCATGTTTGAGCTCCCTCTGGAAGCCAGGGGAGAAATTGTTTCCTGTTACTGTACATTTTTTTTCTTCTTAAATTCAATAGATAGCAGATGTGTGCGCGGTCTCCTCTTCGACTTCGCATAGACTACAATATCCTAAACATGATAACACGAATCGCCTGCCTTATTTACTTTGGACATGACACTATAACAATACAAACAGATTTATTTTATGTACAGCATTTATTAGAGAATGCGAGTTAAAATGTGTTGTGTTGAATGGAACACGGGGAACCATTTCTGAACAAATTTAGATTCGCTGAAACGTGTAGGTGTATCACTAGTTGTCTTACAGCCATACTGTAAGCTTGGGGCCTTTTCAGAGGTGTTACTATTGTATGTTCCAGCATTTCTTTGAATATAACAAACGAATCTCAAATTAACTAATGATAATAAACACACACAATGACTGGAGTTCAAATCGTGATAGATTACCACTGTAGATGATATATACAATGAAGTTAAAGTTGCAAGTGCATGTTTGTATCATTTTTTTATTTTTATTTCACATAACCCAAATTATGCAGACCCTATGCAAAATGTGTAAAATGTATTATTCCATACGGTATGTCCACCACAAATAAGTTGTAGTTCTTCCTTATAGGCCTTATGCTTCTCAAAACTATAACAGATATGACATTTGAAATAATGAACATTTTTCTTGTTGTAGTTGAAATGTTACTTTTAGAATCAAAACACACATCTTGAGAAGGAACTAGCCGGGAAGACACATATGTATTTCACCTACTGTGCAATCATCTTGGCAAAACTGCTGTAAATATAATCAAATAATTCATATTTCTGTCAGAATCAGAAAAAGCAATATATAAATAATTGAAAATATGTTGTATTCATTTCATGTACTACAAGGCCATTGAAACTAATTGATTAGTAGGCCTATCATAAATTATTGAAACAACTGTAGCCTAATGCATATTTTTGTTACAATAAAACAGTTTATGATTGTTACATCAGATTACAGGTTTTTTTTTTTTTAGAAATAATCTTTTAGGGACGTTTTGTGACCAAAAACTCTACAATCTTTTCGGTAAATAAATACTGCACACAATGAAATGCACAATATGGGCAGCTTGATCAGTGTGCTGTACATTTTGTAAATACAAATATTTAGTTATGGGATTATCAGAGAAAGCTAATTTTACAAGGATTGATTAGGTACACGACATAGAGCACTCCAATATTGAAAAGTGGATGTGAATGACAACCCATGGAGCTTCACGAGGGTTCTAGTGGTTATTTTGTTTTAAGTAGGTGTCTTTGTCAGCATGCTGTGTGTGTGTGTGTGTGTGTGTGTGTGTGTGTGGGGGGGGGGGGGGGGGGGGCTCATATGATAATGAGGATGTCGACAGACTTCAGCTACAAAGGGGCAAGAGTGCATGTCGTGCAGATGAAGTTTCTCAAGATGTAGCACAGCATTTTACAGTCGAGAACCAGGAATCTGAAATGGAGGACAGGACAGACGAAAATGAAGGACAAGGTTGAAATATCGATATGTTGGTAAGAAAAAAATAACCGATCACAAACTAATCATCAATTTAAGTGAAACTTAAACCATTTCCACAGACAATATTAGCTTTCACTTTAAGGAAAACTTAAAGGAGGCCTTCAACCCACCATAGGCCTATAATAGCAAATACAAACAATACCATTAACCCTGTAATGCCCATTTCTGTATACTCATGCTACAATGCCTAGTCAGCCCTCTATATTATTATTTTTTACAAGACACTTTTTCATATGCAGTACATTATGTGTTGCCGGAAAGACAAGAACATTTGTTTTGAAGAAATACAATCTAGTTTCATAAACAAAGAAGCTTTTCCCATTAAAAAATGCTTGGACATTACATGGTCACTAATTTTTTTTTTTAATTCAGGAACCGATATTCTCTGTATCACTCAGGCAGGCCTACACAAAAGACAAGAATTGGCACAACGTTCAAATGAGACAGCTTGCTGTGCAATGATATAATGGCCCATAAACATTATATGTGTTGTATACTGTACTTTCCATTGAAATAATGTATATTTGCATCCTCTCTCTTTAGTCATATTGTCAATCTGCTGGTGTGATGTTATTTTATGGTAAGTGTTAAAACGCGGTACACAGTGTACTGCGCTTGCCCGGGCATGAACAAATTATTTCAGCTTACAAAACACCGAGGCTCCCATTTGAAAGGGGCACGATGTACTGAGTTTGGCCGTTAAAGTTCTTTTTCATATCATTTTTTTTCCCCAATTTAGCAACTGTATGTGTCTAACTGGTGAGCAAAAAACTGGGTTTTCTAAAATTGTAAACATATACGATTTTGTGGGTGAACTACAGTTTGTCTTGTTTGCAGTGATTTGTTCAGTAGTTAATCACTGCATCCACCATTTTATGGCACTAAATGGGTACGGATACCAAATTCTGATGCTGTGCCATTTTCTGACCCTACACTTGTAAGTTGCTTATTAATTTGTGAAATACTGTATAACAAAACAGCAACACAAAAAACAACAACAAGCAAACTTTGTTTAACTTTGCAGTAAGGCCCTACATATTTTGAATTACTGACAGAAGTACTACATTTGACACTAATACCAGAAAAATTAAGACTTTCTTCGGAGTTTCCTATTAAAGATTCACAGTAATCTAGGGTATAAGAATACAATTTTTGAATGCTAAATTAAAAGTGTAGGAAAAGGCAAAAGGAGCCAGCATATTTCTTATGCAATTACTGCAGAAATCGTACACCATCCTATTAGAAATTACTTTTTTTGTAGATGTACAAATCTACTAATTATTACCGGGGTGATTGCATGGATGTGCAGTGAATGTAACCGCACACGTCAACATGTATTGGGCTAAGTCCATAACTAATAAATCTAAGCTGTTAGTATACGGTCACAATACTGATGAAGGGTTAACACACACACACACACACACACACACACACACACACACACACACACACACACACACACAATCAGTCCAACTATTTAAACCCCAGCTATGTCTCTCCATAGCTCTGCGTAGCTGTCACTACTGAGCCCTCCTCACAAGCTGTGCTGTGATGCTCCCTCTTTGGCGGTGGTGTCCTATGCTCCAGCTCCAGCACTAAGCAAAGGCCCACACATTCAACAAGACAGTGAATTCTAGTTAGCAGTTACTTTATACTTATCCCAATGTTTCACTACTCACATTACTTTCTAAAATAAGTCATGTCTATTTTTGATTCTGTCTAGAAAAGGATACATTTTCAAAGCTCATAGAAGTTTTTTCCTAATATGAATCTTATTTTGTTTATTTATTGTATAGTAAATGTTCTTATTTAAAGGACTAGCCCTGCTTTGTGATGAATATACCGTAATTCTCATGAAAGTGCTGGATTGAGAGCACTGGAGGATCAAAGCCTCTGTTTATCCACTGAGTCACCTCAACTAATGTGTCTCACTCTTTACCTGGAGAGAACAAGCTCTGGGGGAGACAAGATGTTTTTAACAGAATGCCAGCAGAGCCCAGGCCCTCTCTGAGGAGATGCCAATCAATATATCAATAAGTACCAATTGCAATGGTGTATTTCTCAGATGTGAGAACCTTATAGGCAGTAAGACTTGCATAGAAAGAATGGTAGGATATATATATATATATATATATATATAATATATATATATATATATATATATATATATATATATATACACACAGTGCCTATAGAAAGTCTACACCCCCTTTTAAATTTTTCACCTTTTGTTGCCTTATAGCCTGGAATTAAAATGCATTCAAATATATATTTTTTTCATTTATCTACACATCCTACCCCACAACTTCCAAGTGAAAAAGCTATTCTAGAAATTTGTAGAAAATTAATTAAAAATAAAAACTGAAATAGCTATGCTGGATAAGTGTCTACCCCCCTTGTAATTGCAATCCTAAATTAGCTCAGGTGCCGATCGCCTTCAAAATCACACACCAAGTTAAGTGGCCTCCACCTGTGTTAAGTTGTAGTGATTCACATGATTTCAGGATAAATGTAGCAGTTCCTGTAGGTTCTGTCTGCTGGGTAGTGCATTTCGAAGCAAAGACTCAACTACAAGCATCAAGGCGCTTTCAAAAGAACTCCAGGACAAAGATTTTGAACGGCACAGATCAGAGGATAGGTATAAAAAAATTTCACAGGCCTTGAATATCCCTTGGAGCACGTTCAAGGCGATTATTAAGAAGTGGAAGGTATATGGTATAAGGCGGAATCTACGGATCCAAGCCGGTCTGCCAGACTACTGGCAAGAATGACACTGATCAGAGAGGCTACCAAGAGGACAATGGCAACTTTGCAAGAGCTACTTTTATGGCCAAGACTGGTCAAAATGTGCATGTGACAGCAATATCCCAAGCACTCCACAAATCTGGCCTGTATGGTAGGGTGGCAAGAAGGAAGCCATTACTCAAGAAATCCCACCTTGAATCCCTTTTTAAGTATGCAAAAAAACACTCAGGAGATTCTGTAGCCATATGAGAAAAAAGTTTTGTGGTCTGACTAAACTAAAATCAAACTTTTTGGCCTAAATGCAAAGCGTTATAGTTGGCGCAAACCCAATACAGAGCATCACCCAAAGAACACCATCCCTACTGTCATGTTATGGGGATGTTTCTCATCGACAGGGACTGGGCCACTTGTCAGAATAGAAGGGAAAATAAATGGAGCAAAATACAGAGAAGTCCTTGAGGAAAACCTGCTGCCCTCTGCAAGAAAGCTGAAACTGGGTCAGAAGTTCACCTTTCAGCATGACAACGACCCAAAGCACTCAGCCAAAGCTACACTGGAGTGGCTAAGGAACAAAAAGGTAAATGTCCTTGAGTGGCCCAGTCAGAACCCCGACCTAAATCCAATCAAAAATTTGTGACATAACTTGAAGATTGCTGTCCATCAATGCTCCCCAAGGAAATTGACAGAGCTTGAACAGTTTTGTGAAGAAGAATGGTCAAATATTGTCAAATCTAGGTGTGCAAAGTTGGTAGAGACCTATCCCAACAGACTCACAGCTGTAATTGCTGCCAAAGGTGCTTCCACCAAGTATTAACTCAGGGGGGTGGAGACTTATCCAATTATGATCTTTCAGTTTTGTATTTATTTATATATATATATATATATATATATATATATATATATATATATATATATATATATATATATATATATATATATATATATATTCTCAATAAAAACTTTTTTTCCCCTTTACAGTGTGGAGTATGGTGTGTAGATAAGTGGAAAAAAATCCACTTTAAAAATTTGAAATAGAAACATTCAGAGATATTTACATTGTACTCAGTTGTGTAGCACTTCTACTATAACAATTTCTGATTTCAAGTAACACAGCAACTCATCTGAGTGTAAGCTGGGCCTTTTGGAAATATGATATGCTGTCCCAAGAGGGCTGGGAAGATCCTCAAACAATAATAGTTTTAGTAAAACACTCCTGGGGTATCAAATATTATCATGGTTGTTTAAAAACTGATTCTCTTTCCTTCTGTTTCTCTTTTTTATAGTTCTATCTGTCCCCCGGTGAACTACCATGTGGTAGTACCCTGTAATGGAGCATCCTGTTTGGTGAAAGGTGTGAGGGTTCTAATATACAACAAATGGAGTTCCGAGTACTCGGTGCGCTAATGTAATAATACACATGGACAGGTAACAATGGTCCAGGAGCTGCTGCTGTACATTCTTCTGAATAAGACATCCAGTGAAAGTGACCGGCATCCCCCATTACAATAACAAGACAGATCTCATTACTGTTAGTCTGCAGTTAGGCATTAGTTATGTATTGTTTTCCATGTAATGATCTCACTCCCTGGGCTGGATGGTCTGTTCATTAACTTTTTTAAAAACACATGTATCCACCTCGGGCAAACAATAGTCTGGTGGCTTGTTGAAGATATAGAAACTGACAAACGGTTCTCTGAACAATAATAAAAAAAGCTCTTACACTAAAGTACACGTCACATGTTTCTTGTTGGGCTTCAAATTCCTTTCTTACATTTGCTGAAGGGTAAAAAAAAAAGCAATTTATTTTCTGAAATAGTTGTTTCTGGGGTTTCCTGGACAGACCATCTAAACATAAGTATCTTTTAAACTTTGAATAATGAATGTCATTCCACGAAGCCTATGATCTTTAAATATACAAACTAAATACCAAACACGACATCTCTCTCTCTCTCTCTCTCTCTCTCTCTCTCTCTCTCTCTCTCTCTCTCTCTCTCTCTATATAGATATATATATATATAGATATAGATATATATATAGATATATAATCGCCATTAAAAATTTTTGACCACATTTGTGACCCCAGGGCCTAAGGGGATATATTATTCAGCTTTTTTATTTTATTTGTTCTTATAAATGCCTCTCGCAAAACAAGTATTCGAGGAACAGGGCTGGGGTACCCTCTTTCATCAATACTGCCCCAGAAGGAATTTATATTATTGTCGGTTTAAATGATGAATGCAGGAGTTATCCAGCTATATTTGTACTATAGTTTGTGCCATTGCAGTATACAAGGTCAGCTACATTTGTACTATAATATGTGCCATTGCAGTATACAAGGTCGTTTTCCTTGTTTGGTTTTGTACCTCCTGTCTTTTACCTATTGAACGCTAAAACCAACCCAATTATGCCTAAATGTGGCAAGACATTCCAATCTGTTATGTATGTATACTGAACATCAAAAGAAACTTATCACTTATATTTGAGCATCAAAAGACACTTATATTTGTATAAAATTCACTGATCAAAAAATGACAAACTGTTTTTTAGAGCAGGTGCAGTGACTTTTTATTGTGATGATTAACAATTGACATCACAAAGACACTGCAAAATGATCTGTCGATCTTTGACAGGTGTTGTGACTCTTGGTCTCTCAGTTCATGGCCTGTCATTGACAGAGTGTATCTGGTTATACTGTCTCGCCAGGTTTGAATTTGCTGGCTGTGAGCTCCCAAGATGGCAAACCACAGTACGCTGCCCCAGTCCAGCCTCCAACATGCTGGCATATTGTTTTTTCTGTGATTTTCTTTATTGCTTTTATTCAAGCTTGCAATTCAACAGCTGAAATCACTCCATATCCAGTGTCCAATCAACTGTCTCACTAATTAGATGATTAAGTGCATATGCTTCAGTCACTGTCACTCAAGCGTGTCATGGTCAAGGATGAATGATCGAGTGATTAAAAAGAAACCAAATACATTTCGTCAATGTCCATCATTTATTTTTTCTTTTGATGCTCTGTATATATATATGTATATATGTATGTATGTACGTATGTATGTATGTATGTATGCATGCATGCATGCATGTATGTATATATGCATGTATGTATGTATGATTATTATTATTATTATTTATTTTAACAACAGAAAGCTGATGACAGGACACAAAGTTTGGCTCTAAAGGGTATAATTAATTTAATACATTTGTTTGATATGTGTAATAAATGTCCCATGATGTTTGTTGTAAATCTGTCTTCTACTGCTCTTACAATTGACCATAGCTTGTCCTAATATACAGTACATCAATACTATCAATGATTCTGCTGTACGTGCCATAAATGCAGTAGGAGGATAACTTTCCTTGATAGTGGATACCTCGACTGGATTGAAGAAAAGCTTACGAGACACAAGGCACAGTTCAAAAAGACACAACCACTGAACTTTTCTCACCTAAAAGGTTAAATGACCTGAGTTGCAAATCAAATGGATAGTACAATAAAACAATGTTCTACAAATGTTCTACACTGGCGAACTGGAGATGATTGATGTAGATTGGAAGACTCAAAGTTCAGTCTCAATATAATAATAATAATAATAATAATAATAATAATAATAATAATAATAATAATAATAATAATAATAATCTTGCTCAACAAGAAAAAAAAAATAGTTGTGTGTAATTAGCATATGATACACATGAAAGCATAGAAAGCTTTTTTTTTCAAGAAATAAGACAATCAGCTGTAATATATCCTCTCCAAATCGACTGATCCCCCAGTATTTCCCCAGCGTTGGTGTACGTTGTTGTCTGTTCTGTCCCCCAGGGCTCTTTCTCTCTGCCGGCTCCCTGATTTGGTATATAAAAGCAGCTCTGAATGATGGATTACTGTGTCATTGCAGCCTGCGAAGGATTAATTTGTTTCATTGATTTCTCTTTAGGCAGAATTCCAGCATTCGCTGCTTCCCACCTTTCCAGGAGACTTCCAGCTGTAATAGACGGTAATAGCCTAAGACAAATCAGCCCCTTCTTGTAAAAATAGCACCAAATAACCCCTGCTCTCGTGAACACTCGAAGATGCTGCCTTTATTCCCACAACCACGACAGCACTCATAAATAAAATGTAGACCTAGACTTAAACATGGTCATGCAGCCATCTCACTTCTGCAGCTTGCTCCCCACCTGCTCTCAGTGCGGGGCTTGAATTCTGCAGTGTATATTGCTTACGAGTGCCTAACACTATAATAAATCAGTGCCACATATTTGTTTGAATAAGGCTCGGGTTCTTCACTGAAACAGCATAAAACTTGCTAATTGTGCGACATGTTTCAGAGGCTTTGCCACTTAATGTATTGATTTATTTTCGTATTGCTCTTTTCTGATCAGCTGTATTGAATGGCGCCTGAATGAGTGGCTGGGGTGAACAATGCTGAGAGCATGCAAGTTTGACATCAATCATCACAATTCTCTACAGTAGGGGGTACATGTCTTGCTTACCGTGAATGAGAATCAGATAATCTATTGTTTTTTTTATTAGTTTTTTTGTTTTTACCTTGTTCAAGATATGTAAACATTTCAAATGCATCCCTATATATATACATTACTGCATTGTGGAACCTGTGCTGTATATCTCATCGGTTGATTAAAAGTAGGCCTGTGGAGTAAATTTGAATTACAACACAGGGAGTGATTTGGAACCAGGAAGCAGCACACATTTTATTTATGTATAGCGTTGTCTTTGAAATATCTACATATTCCAAATAAGGTATATAAACAAAATCAAGTGTTAATGGTGTTTTATTCCTTAAAGATGTGTTCTGGTCCAGTTGCATTTGAAGGCTGGTATACATGTGTTGCGACTAGGAGGACACCCAATACCATGTCCCTTTCTCCAGCTGGCCAATAGTCTGGATTAATATAATCAAATTCACATTTGGCTCATTGAGCTTCACAATATGAGCTTCACAGTATTGCACCAGTAGTCTTAGCTAGAAACAAGTACAGTCAAAATAGAGGACATTGATGATTTGTTCAGTCCAAAACCTCAGTCCTGCACTCAATAAATGAAACATTCTAAAGAAAAACAGTATTGCTTCACAGTGTAGTGATGTATGGGAAGGAAAGTGTTAATGTCTGTGTAGCAGGGCGGAGGCTGGGCGCGAATCACTGGCCCTGTGCACCGCAAGCGAGCGCCTGAAACACATGGCAAAAGAGCCGGGCTTGTCTGCATTTGTGGGTATAGAGATTTTTTTACCTCATCTTATCTCACTGACTGGGGACAGAATCTGCAGCAAAGGTGTATCAGACAACACTGTCCAGTACATCTGTTGTCTATCTATTTAATCTCTAACACACGCTTTTTATTTGAGGTGATTTACTCTGATTTACACCAGAGTACTGCTAGGTAGGTAATCAAGTAGTGATTCTGTACAAGCTTCCAATCACATGTGGTTTAATGGGACTGTGCTAATTTGTGCACTTTGCTGTTTGAGATCCTTATTTACCAGAACAGTGTTTAAAGTGCTTACTAAAGGCTTTACTGTTTTAGCTCTCTGGTGCCTATAATTCATCCCAGAGTGCAAATGTTTACACTAGAAACAGGTGCTTATACATAGTTTTACCATTGTATGGCAGGATTCTAAGCCACAAATGTGTTCTGATGGCATGTGGTGACATGTATGGTTCATATTATTTTCTTAAAATACTGTTGTTTTATGACATACTATAATATTAGCAACAAACCCTCAGATCATGATATTGCAGCAGATAATGCTTGGCAGACCAGCTGCTTCTTTTACCACCAAAGAGAACCCTTCAATGTAAGCTTCCATAGCTTCATATTTACAGTAAGTTCCCACTGAATTCCTGGCATGCTTTAAATTAGTTGCCTAATATAAAGTGGGGAATATTTTATTTAATGAATCGTAGGCAATCCCAAAGGAAATTTACTGAAGGATTTTTTAGGGAATTTTTTCTTTATTTTATTATTTAAACTAAAACAAAATAATACTAGTATGTCGCCATTTACACAAACATACATACATACATACATTGAAGAAGGAATCAATGAAAAAGACCTAGGAGTTTATTTTGACTCAGAAATGTCTTCATCTAGACAATGGGGGGAAGCTATAAAAAAGGCCAACAAGATGCTCGGATATATAATGAAAAGAGTAGAATTTAAATCAAGGAAAGTAATGTTAAAACTTTACAATGGATTAGTAAGACTTCATCTAGAATATTGTGTTCAGTTCTGGTCACCTCGCTACAAAAAGGATATTGCTGCTCTAGAAAGAGTGCAAAGAAGAGCAACCAGAATTATTCCTGGTTTAAAAGGCATGGCATATGCAGACAGGCTTAAAGAATTGAATCTATTCAGTCTTTAACAAAGAAGACTACACGGTGATCTGAATCAAGCATTCAAAATTCTAAAAGGTACTGACAATGTCGACCCAAGGGACTTTTTAACCTGAAAAAAGAAACAAGGACCAGGGGTCACAAATGGAGATTAGACAAAGGGGCATTCAGAACAGAAAATAGGAGGCATTTTTTTTACAGAGAATTGTGGGAGTCTGGAACCCTCCCCAGTAATGTTGTTGAAGCTGACACTGGGATCCTTCAAGACGCTGCTCGATGAGATTTTGGGATCAATAAGCTACTAACAACCAAACGAGCAAGATGGGCCGAATGGCCTCCTCTCGTTTGTAAACTTTCTTATATTCTTATGTTCTTATGTTCTTATACATACATATATACATACATACATATGCAATTAAATAAATTATACTGTGCTTTGATTCTATATGTTATTTCTCAGAGAGAATGATAATGACTAGAACACTTACTGTGCAAAATATTTACAACAGGTGCATCTGGATTAATGTCAAGTTGCTAAAGTAAAGTGTGCAGTTAAATGATACCTGTATTATATAGCCGACTGCACAGTAAAGATATGTCAAATGGTGCTGTTTTTGCAATGTACAGGTTAAATGATCATGTTTATGTTTGCACAGTGTTGACTGTAATGACCTATGTCAAAGGTCACAGATGGCATATACCATTTTTCCGTGGCCATCAATAAGGCTGCCATTCTTCCTGATACAGTATGGAATTCCATGAATGCACAGATATCCTCAGGATTCGCCTAGTAGCAGAGGTGACCAGCGTCAAAAGGTTACTTGGTATTTCTTTTTGTAATAAAGTCCCCCTGATGACAATTTAAGAAAGCAAACTTGAGACACATAAAAGGCCATGAGTAGGGTGTACAAAAAGTCGAAGGTTAAGACTTGGTGGTATCAAGTGGCATTTTATTTGTGTGTGGCTCGATATAATAATCTACCGATCTGTGAACTGAAAGAAACCCTCATACACATGCAGTATCTCATTTCAGTGCTGGGCATGCTTCTGATCTACTCACCTCCATTGATCTTACAATTAAACCATGTTCTAGATGAAGAGCATGAGCAACCTGCTTGTTTTACAATTCCACATGATAAATGTGAAGGGTTTCATGTCACCCTACCAAAGTGTGGCTGAAGTGCTATGTGCCTTTAGTGGTGAATAAATATGAATGGCCAAGGTCATACAGGTCACGATGTGCCTTTAATATAAGTGACCGAAGCCGAATTTAAAGGTCAAAGTGGAATGAGTTATGCTTTGGTGTAAGGTGGAACACGACCAGTTGCTGCATCCTATCGTCTATGATTTATGAGTGTTGATAATACCATGGAAGGCAAGGGAAACACTTTAGCTTTCAAATCCCTTCAGCTTCTGTAAACTCAACATTTATTCATATCAATCAACGTGTCATATTGAATCAGCACGATTTGCTTTTGGAGGAGATTAAAAGGCTTTGCGCTACTACATCTGAAAGATAAGACTTTCTATTGTATGGATATACACACACACACACACACACAAACACTCGCACACACACATGCACACGCACACACACACATTCTCACAATCACTGTCTTACCTGTGCATGTATAGCCAAGGTCTTTGGACAAATATCAGCTATTTACTCACTTGGAATCTCTTCAGAAACATACCCTGTGGGCCAGGTTATCTATAACAGTTAGTAAGCATGGTAAATATCAGGTATCATGACAGTGTACAGTATATCTGATAATGTAAAGGATCTCTTACATATTGCCCCCTGGTCTTTTAAATACTTTAAAAGAGAGAAACACACAGAAGAGACTTTGTGCACACTTAAAGGTGCTTTTCAAAGCCTTTGTTCACAGAGTGATACACACAATGTCAGTATTGAGATCTGGCTAAAGGATCCAGGAGGTTTTATAATAAATGATGCTTTTTTGGGGGCAAAAAAATGTAACACTCAAATCAACATTGTATACAAATTATAACATGTTAGATTTGAATAATCATTAGGCTTTTTTGTTCTTTTGGTTCTATATATATATTTAAACAAAGAAAGCTGCAGTGTACCACAAGGAACAAAAATATATATATATATATATATATATATATATATATATAATATATATATATATATATAATATATATATATATATATATATAGGGTAAAAAAAATTGGACTACAAGACATTTTGGACTACTAGTCTTTCTTTAGCTGGATGGAAGAGGCAGTGCTGTAAATAAGTTTGTAGAAGAAGATTAGGTAATTACGTGCCGAACACTTATCTCCTCCCTGCTTAAATTATCACTTTTCTCTCTGGGAATATGGACAGTTGCCCAAAGCATTGTACCTGACATAATTCTTCTTGGTTCTCAGATGCACCTGTCAGACCTTGTTCTTTAAACTCCTTTTCGACATTGATGAGTACATCTTAAAGTCAAAAACCATTCTGCTTGGTCCCTGTTGTTACAGCACCCATGTGGTTAAACCATTCTGCTTGGTCCCTGTTGTTACAGCACCCATGTGGTTACAGGCTTCCAGCAAAATGTTTGAACGCTGTTCCAAAAGGAAACATGGTCTAGTGCCCACACCACCATTAAGGGATATTTTTCTTTACTCTAATGGTAATACATTTCACCTTTCCCTTTCTCTTATGTTTTTCCATAAGAGGATCAAAGCATTATAATAAGGCACAAAGTAGAAAGTACATTACCAACCCCCCCCCCTTTATTAGTTTAGTTAATGCTATTCTGTATACAACATAACTTCACAGAAAAGGCCTCTGTAATTGCAATGGCAGTGAGGTAGATAGCTTTATACAATAGCCAAACATTTTGCATCACCCTATAGAATTAACACATTTTTTCAAGTATTTCGAATGAAACCTTTGGACAACCTATTACAATGCAGTTGTATAACTTTGCACGAAAGTATATCTATCTATCTATCTATCTATATCTATCTATCTATCTATATATATATATATATATATATATATATATATATATATATATATATATAGATAGATAGATAGATAGATAGATAGATAGATAGATAGATAGATAGATAGATAGATAGATATGTATTTATAAAATGATGTCTCAGCTATGTTTGGCCATAGCTGTAGCCTTGCTTATCTTGATTGTCAGTGGTTAAAATAGTGGTAACTAACTGCAAAGCTTTGTCATACCTTTTGTATTGCAAAGCAATTAAGACTGATTACAATAACGGTGTAATGGCATTAATGTGTGTAAAGAAGCGGGGTGTTGTGCTGTAATGAAGAACACTAAACAGAGCTTCACTGCAGCCACTTACAACAGGACCCCAGTTTATTGACTCATCCCAAATTCTACCATCAATTCCATCTGCACCATGAGACCAGTCTGTGAACTCAATCTTATCTCATTACGTTGTCAAACTAAGATGGCATCTGGTTCCATCAGCCATCTACAATCTACAATCCAATCTGCAGCCTGACATTACACAAAAGTCAAAGATCAAGTAAGATCATTATGCTTCTGTGAAGAATGCAAACATTCACAGAACAGGTCATTTAGACTTTGCAATGTTGCAGATTGAACTATTTAACTGAGCTGTACGAGCGTAGTGTCTGTCTTGTGTTAGATACAATAACTGCGGTGCATGGATCATTATGTATTTCTTCTACCACTTCATCAAAGGAGGTTTCTTATCCAAACCACTTTTTCTTTAAAGATTCATCATAGAGACTGAAAAGGATGCTTTCATCATCCACACCAGTAAAACATTTTCAAAATAACATGTACACGTTGAATCAACAAATCTTTGCTTTGAAATATGATGTTATCAATACGCTGATCAATACTGCAAGTTTGACATCATGTAATTATTATAGCCGCTTGTATCAATAAAACTGTCATGTTCAAACCCAGCAAGTGATTCAAATGGTAAAAAAACTGCTGAAGATGTATCATATTGAGGAGTTACAGCCTTCATTCAGTGACCAGTGGTTCCAGGGCATGTGGTTGACTGCTTATCCTTGTAATCCATGTTGCAGGGTATGTGTGGTTCAGTTACTAACTAGATATTCTTCTCAAGCATACGCAAGGTGATTGATAAACACTGCACCCTAGTAGAAAAGCAGGCAGTTGGATGGGTCGCAGATTCCATGCAAGGTGGCCTCTCCACTCATCAGACACCCTCGGATTATTATCATTCACTATTAATTTGTTGGGAGCATCATATTTTGAGGCTATATGGAGGTGTCTCTGTCTGTACATCCACCCGTCTGCATGTCACACTTACATTTTTTAAGGCATCTTGAGAACGCAGTAAGTTATTCCACATGCTGTAACTCAGTTATTTACCATTATACTAACACCTCATTGACTTGCCAAATGACTTATTGGTTTAAAATACCATGTGTTCATTCCCATTTCTTATTCTATAGTGTTCTGTGTCAAAATCCACCCCACCCCCCGACAAGTACTGTGGGATCCTTTATGTCTTCTAAGGCTTAGACAGGTTTCAAGATTCATGAGAGGCACCTTTTAACAAGCACTTGATTCAAATCCATTTTTAATGTCAACTGAGAGTTCAATGCATTTCACAACCCCTATACAACTCAATAGTTACACCAGTAGCAATCACAGTAATACAAATAATAATGATTACAATAATAGATAACACTTTACATGTGTATCTAACTAAACGGTAATTACACTGTAATTGCAACTGTGGTTACTAAGTAATTACAGAGTAATTGCACAACTATCCACGTGTGCAAATAGTCTTAGATGCTAGCAACTGCCAACTAATAATTATGCAGTGAAGCATTTTGTTGCATTGTGAAAGCACAAGCATATTCGTAATCACTGCATTATTACAGTGTAGTTAGAGGCATAGAATCTAAACTGTTGCCCAGTAATAATTATCATGCCCATTATTTTTTATCTGTCTATATAAAGTCTAAGTGAATATTACACGACACCTTTATACTGGGGCTCTGTTTCACTGACATGGTCTCCCTGGAGAAAGAACATTGCCAAGAACAGTTAACACATGAAATACAAAAGTAACTGCTTTTATTACAGTTCATCATTCATGTAATTTCTGGCAGCATTTGTGATTACAAACCATGTGATTGACTAACTAGACATTCTCCAAATGAATTATGAAAGCAGCTCTTTCGAGCCCAGCAGATACTCGTTCTTTGCAATAACTCTTCCCATTGGTGGTAAATCAAAACACATGTCAAAGTGGGAAGAGTTAATAATAACCTGTCGTTTATTATAAATCTGTCAGAAATTAAACGCTGTCAGAAATCAAACTCTGTTAGAGCAGCTGATGCAGACAACGGGAAGATTTGTGGTTTATTTATGGGCCAAAACTACGTCACCTTCTGAAGAGATATCTAATTCTGCAGCACACTTTCCAGGCACTATAAAACATTGTGAATACTGCAGTTTCAGTACAGTCCAATATTTCTGCATGATAGCTGCATTCAGCCACTATAGCATGGCTCAGAAATATGAGCACATCTCTAATTCCCATTCTTCTCTTACCCTACATCATGAGGTTAACAGGTGCTGAGTTATCTACAGATCTGCTGCAGAGGAGTAGCAGAGGTGGCTCATAGAAAACTGAAAAAGCTCATGCTTTATTTTAAGGGGTGCCTTTTTTGTGTAATAAATGGTTTGGCTTGTTATTATATTATATAGTTACTATATACTGACCTACTTCTAAAATAAATAATACAAGGTTTTTTTTTTATTACAATGTTTGCAGCCTTTTATTATTATTATTATTATTATTATTATTATTATTATTATTATTATTTTACTTTCAAAATGGATCATTCAGGTAAACATAGACTATACAAACATCCCTTTAAACTGTATGAGTAGTCTATATACAGTATGTACTGTAGTATAGGGTGTACAAGTTATCTATTAAGACATGCATTTTGGAGAAAACTAATTCTGAAGGCTCTGTTCTATGTTCCACTCAATCATTCCATTTATTTAAAGAAAAAAAAAAAAAACTATTTCTTAAAATGACAATTTCTGCAAAAAACACACAATTATCAGAAATGAAATACTTTCATGGTCATTTAACAGACCAACAGGGAGTATATGGATGTAAAAAATGCACTTTCACGTCATATGAGGTGTTTGTGATTTATCCAGATACACAGTTATGCGTAAGATCAGATAAAAAATAAGCTTCTTTTCAAATCATGCTTCTCTTCCCTGTTACAACATCAAGGAGACACCTGATGCAGTTTTAAAACGTGTTTAAATGGTGCTGTTGCAACCAATCTAACACTGCTGCTAATTATTCGGTTCAGTTACAAGCAGATAAAATAGATGCTTGAATTGATTATTATCAATGTTTGTCCAAACAGCCAGAGCATGACCACTCCTTTACTTCTGTCTACCCATGTTCATTATACATTTCCACACATAAAGCCATGTTTCAGTAAAACTGGGCTGTAAATAATTCAACAATAAAATTCTTCCTTTCTCTTATTTCACTTCAACAGCTTTAAGCCTGAAAGCAAGTTTAATACCAAGTAAAAATGCTTAAATCCACCAGTGTCAAAGGTCACTATTTTTGGCTTGACTGTTGGATGGTTTCTGAGGCTGGACGCTTCTGTGACAACACAGGGTCAGGTGACCTGGATATGTCCTTCCAAGCTGTTCCCGAGGAGTAAATTGCTTGTTGGTAAACAGGCCTGCCAGTGAGCCTCTCTGAAGGGTTTAGGGTTACAATGAGGGAGGAGGAGGCGGCAGAGTGGGAAACCAAAGGTGAAAGGTGAAGATGAGCCGTTCTGGGCCTGCTCCCGTGGCAAGGCCCTGACTCCTGCCCTTCAGGTCTCACTCTTGGATGCAGTGCACAACCGGGCTCCCTGCCAGGGATTCTTCCACTCTGGTGACTCGCTTTACTTAAGTTTGTGCTGGAGGAACTGTCCCCGTTCCCAGGCTGTCTGCTGCTGGCCCACTGAAACACACACAAATAAACATTTCTGTTTTATAAGCAGGAGACATGGGTCTGTATTTTTCACTGTGAGCTGATTGCAATCCATGTAAGACATGTGCAATTTGCCCACAGAGGAAAATAAGGTCCATTTACTTTAGCACACAGGTACATATTAATGTGGATGTAATACATTGAAATCCATCTATTATGACAAAAAAAGAAATTGATTAAACTGGTCTTAATAGAGAGCTGGTCTCACTGTTTCCAATTTGAAAGGGACTAACGAGAGTGGTCTTAATGATGTTCTGCATATGGAGCTGGTCAAAATAAGTTTACTGTATGGGTATGCCTGAAGCTCTTGCAGTTGAATAGATGAAAAGTGGTTGAATAGATGACCATGAATTACATAGTAGAGGTCTAAATATACTTTTGTAAAGTTTATACTCTGGGGAACCACAAATTAAACATTATACATATTAAACTTTAGCAGTGTAACATGCCAAAGCTTGTAGATGTTATTATTCACAACCTCCTGTGGCTGAAGGGAGCTGTAGGAATGTGCCTGCTTGGCTCACAGATTGACAGTGTCCAACAACTTTAAAGGGGGTGGGGGAGGGAAGGGGGTTGTGTCCTTGTAGCTATAACTGCCTGTGGGGAATGTAAACAAACTCTGAAGTCTTCAATGTCTTCAAATTCCCCATACACCACCCCTCCCCCCATATAATCATTGGACCAAAAAAGTGTGAAACAATGCCGTCCAGCTAGCTGACACAAATCTTGTGCTTTAAGATAATTCTTCGTTTTATTACTTTTTATTAAATCTGCATCAGCATCCATGTTTGTATGGGGGAGGTCTCTTCACATGCAGAGATGTTGAGCAAAGATAAACAGACAAACAAAGAACACTGTGGGGGGTGGGGTGGCGGTGGATGGAGAAAGCCCTGGCTGGACTGGCTATACCAAGTACAGTCCTGTCTGTCTCGTGCAATGTCACAAATATTCAGGAAGAGTGCGTACGCTTAGGGAATATATAATATATGCAAAATATAGTACAACCTGACTTGGATGCAGCCATATCAACCCGATCGCAATATCTTTATATCAGATTGTAGCCGATAGTTTGCATCAGATGGCTTGTATCAGTTAACTTGTATCAGATGGAAATGACTTCACAATAATAATTAGCTAGACTGTTTATTCTTTTTCACCTATATATTACAAAAAATATATTTTTGGATGCTGTCTTGGATACAAGTTAATTTCTCCAGAATGGTCAGTAAGCTAGCTCATGGTAGCCGCTTGTATGGAACAACACCCTATACAATATTCTATATAGCGATTATATAAATGAGATATATTAGTGCATCTTTCTCCTAATTTTTATTGCTGGACATGAAATACATATATAAGAAAATGGCACACATAATTTAATCACTTACTGTACACTTTCATTAGATTGCACTCAAGTTCACAATGTGCAGTAAAAGACCACTCTCCCTAACTCTGCTGATGAAGACTGATTGTACTTACAGGGCTACCAGCAGTTTGGGGTCTAGATCTGCATTTGGGCTTTCTCCTCATCTCAGGCAATGTGCTGGGGTAATCTGCATCTCCGCTGCACAAGCAATCTGGAATCAAAGGTGAGTGTAGACAGCTGAAGGCTTGCTTATTTCTGAACCGTTTTCCCCTCGGAATAAGGACTCTGCCATTCTCCTCTTGTAGTTTGATTGATGAGCAGCTATTTCCTTGTTTTTCCTTCGCAGACAGAGCACTTGCATCTTGAACTGTTGTACCATCTGAATGATTCTTTTTGTTAAGGTTTGTTTGATCCATGCCATCAAATGGAGAGTTCTTAGGCTGGCTGGAAGGTTGAGAGGAATGGGAATGTATCAAAATGTCTGCTTGGTTCGGAGGGGCCTGGAGATCACCGGAGTGCTTCTGAAATAGCAGGATCATGTACAGAGTTGAATGCTACAAGCATTAACATTCTTGGGTGTTTTTCACGCTTTATTTCCTGCTCTGTACCTTGCTCTGATCTCTTCAACAAGTCTAACTGTGAAAGGGGCCTTTAACATCAACCAGCCAAAGAGTAGACAAACATTTAACGTCAATGCTTATTCACCAGCTAATGTCTGAAAGCAAGGATACAAAATGCAACATTCTGCATTCTTCTTGATGCATAGTATTTTTTTTATACAAGTTAATACTTTAAAGGGTGTCTCTTACTGTGGTAAGAGATTTCATCCTGTGCAGTTTAGGTGAAAGCACCACAAAGCGAAACTGGCTGATCAAATTGTAGTAAGAGACACCCCCCACACTTCATAAGAAGTTATTATATAAATCCTAAAAAAGGAAGCTGAACTGTACTCATGAACTACTAACACATATATCAAGTGTTATTTAGTTAACGTTAGAAATATGGCATATTTCCTAAGCAAGGAATGGCACCACATTCCAGTATATTGATATTTAAGATGAACTGGGATTTTGATAAATCCTTTCCAGTGGTGGTGTATTTATAATACAGAATATAGGCCCACAATGTAAATGCATGCATGCAGACAAAAGGTCACCATACATTAAGCAATAGAGCCCTGATCCAGGACATTACTGTCTGGTAGTTGACAGTGTCTGGAATGTAAGGACAGACAAGGTCGGCTTCCAAGGATGTCTGCACACCCTCAACGTGCATGGCTGGTTCTGTATATTCCTTTGTTTCTAAGAAAGCATCTTGATATTATAAAATTCTGTTCTAACCCCTTTTACGGCAGACACATTTACAGCTTTGGAAAGAAAACCCCAGAAGTTGTTAATGGTTTCCTAATAAATGAAAGGAAACAGGGGTTTGCTGCTATGAAACATTAGAGGTAGCAATTCCCAGCATTTTGGCCATTGCAAGGATATTGCATTTGAGAGTGTATTTCGTGGTTATAGCCTGGGGATCCTGGGTTCAAATCCCAACTCAGGCTCTGGCTCATGACATGGCCGTGAGGACAGGTAACTTCACCTCCGTGAGGCGCTGATATTTATTTGGAATGAACGTTAACTCTTCCCTCTGGAACGTGACTGTAACCAAATACACTCGTCTTTAGAAATGTTTGGAGTTTCTTTACATCACAAAGCTGTCAAAACCCATCTCCATTCACAGCCACCAAAATCCATTATTTGAAGGATGTTTAATCGTCATTAATGTCCAAAACTAACTGATTGACAAGTGATTTTTTGAAAGCTACACTTAAAACCCATAGGACAAAAAATGAAAATGTATCATATACAGCAACACACCGATACATCAAACATGCTCATGTAGCCTTAAGTTCTAAGACCTACATGAATTACTGTCTCAGGGGTTTAAATACAATACCAGCCCAGCAAGTGTTCTTTAACAGTAACACACTGGCCAAGTAATGATTTTCTGAAGCAGGTGGATGACAATGTGGGTTTACTATATCATTAGGCTGTGGCACTCACCATGGATGGCTGGCTGGGACTTCAAAAGCCACCAATAAGGGTAAACAGAAGCATTACAAGCTGTAATATTCAAAGTAGGGGGAACAGAAACACATGCAAAACTGCTCCTCATCATTTGACCCCATTTAGAAATCTTACACCAATTAAGTGGAATTTTCAATGTAAATTATTTAGCATGCTTGCTTGTCAACAGCTTAATTAACATCAGTAAAGTAGGGCAGGATTTATTTTAAATAATTTACTGTTTAATAATAGAATAAAGATATAACCATATACTGAAATAATGTTTTTTATGTCCTAAAAAATGACAGGAATGCAAACAAACAATTAAATGAAATGAAGGGAGGGGGAGATGAAATGATCAAAAGAAGCATGCTTTGAAACAAGGCCCTATATTTCCCAGCATCGTTCTCAAAAGGAGTGTGCTCTGGTAAGAGACGATAGTGCTGGAGTGTGCTTCTTACTCTGCTGCTATTTTCTTCTGGTAGAAGTACTATCAGTTGGGGATAGTTGCTGTCGTCTTTGAAGCTAGCTCCAGTTTCTCTGAAATCCGATTCCTTATTCCCAGGGCTCCTCTCTGCAATGCCAGCACAAACATAGATCAGCAGCTGCAGAGTACTTTAAAGAGTTACCAAGAAGTGCTGGAGTGCTCGCCTTTTTACTATTTGCACTCCTTAACCCTCAGCCTTACAGCACTCCCTTCCATGACACTCTCCGGACTAGTCTGAAACTTCCAGTATTCTTTCTGAGACCAGTTAGTTTCCAAGTAAACAATGTAACATAACAAAAGTGGCTATTTATAAGGTAATGCTTTGTAGCTTTCAATCAATGTTCTGGTTACTAATCACAATTCCCAAATAGAAAAAAATATATATATATAGAGAGAGAGAGAGAGTTAAAAACATATATATATATATATATATATATATATATATATATATATATATATATATATATATATATATATATATATATATATATATATATATGTATGCATATCTGAAAAATATAATTTCAAGTTGTAATGGATAATGGATCATGGATTTAAAATACAGGTTTACCACACATAAGTTAGAGGATATATTTTAAATGAATGACTCCTATACGCCATGTATAAAAAATATATTAAAAACATATTCTCTTTTGATATGGGATTACAATTGTTTTGTTATGTCTTGGATCATTAATTAACAGAGGGGCAGTTACCACAGGCATTTTACTGCCCACCACATAAACTGTTTTCACAGACAACTGTTGAACTGGAAACATTTATAAGGGTCTGTGCAAAAAAAGCCCCCTTCAACATGTTGCTGTTTCCTCTGTTTTACCGACAGCAATGGCTGAGGGGAGATTTTGTATGCAGAAACTGGTGGAGGTGTTGTCTTCAGACAGTTTGTGCCGTGCACAGTGAAAGGGCTTTGGTAGCAGCAGTTAACACATACATATATACAGTACAAAAACATGCTACTGTGTTTAATATTAAATTTTCAGTAATGCAAAGTACGTGAGGCTGCAACAGTAAGTGCAAGTCTCAGGTGTCTTCCTGGATCAGATCAATGCATGTGAGTATCGACAAACAACTTCATCTCTTTTACTTAACATCATATAGACAGGAAGAAAGGTGGGTGTGATCAGAACTGTGATGACATTCTGTTAAAAAAAGATTCAATGTATCTGTCATGATGTTATTACATAATTACAGGGTACGTCGAGTGCATGAGGAGATAACAGCTGAGGAGATGAGCCCATTTGTTATAACTGTGTTTTGGTATTTTCTTTTTTAAGGTAATAGCTTTGAGTAAGAAAGTTGTGTGATGATTCTACTCTGACTGTAACTTCAACAGAGTCAGCCTGCTGTCGTTATGGACTCTTTGTTTCACTGTACCATGATCTATTCTCGTAGTACAACAGCATTTGAAATCCCTCCAATATGAAGAGAAACAACTGCTGTAAATCTACCGTAAAACAACAACAAAACGCATTTCAATTTGGAAGTCACAGCTGATGTAAAAAACCCAAAATACTCCCAAGGTAAAAAGCAGCAAAGGTTTTGAATTTTAAAATGTACGAAAAAATTCATAAAGCACTACTAAATCAATACAAGGCAAATCAACAAACGAAACCTGATTCATTTCAAATTACAATTGAGTGTTAAATGTGAAACTGGTTGAAAGACTAAACAATTTCAAAGGCAACAGGTCTGTTGGGCTCTAAACAGCATCAGGACAACAGCTGCACACACATACTGTGCATATTCACGCAGATCCATTTTCAATAGTCATCTAGAAAGTCAACATGCTCTGGGCTGTGGTTCGTTGTGCTGTGCCAAGTCAATCGTAGATATTCCATCACTTCTGAATGGAATTGGGGGTTTCTCAACACACTCATGATGTAGTTAACCCTTTACTGCCCTGGGTGTGTGCCCATACCTATTACATGGCTATTTTCTTAATGTCAAGTATATTGGACACTGGGCAGTAAAGGGCTCATTAAAGCTGTAGGTTTAAAGTGATACCGGTACTGTGAAGCTGTTTCTTATAGGTAATAGTGGCCTCTGTCACCTAAATAGCTGCCATCCACTGGGCAGAGAAAGAAGATTGTGCAACATTAAGCAGCGTCTCTTTCTGGCTCAGGTAATAAAAATGAACTGCAGCTCTCCCAGCTCACGGCAGCAGTGGGGCTCTCAGCTGTCACTAATTTGCAGCCTGTTTCCCGGCTGAGTGAAGGAGCTGCTGTTTGATAAACAGAGAAGCCTGGGTTCGATTTTCCATCCATTCTTATTTACAAACACATGCTTCTTGAGGAGAAAGCTCCCCGCACAGTGATCCGAGGCAGCGCGTGTTTCCTCTCACAACCTGCAAAGCGGCTAACTGAGAGATTGACAGCTGAGTACACCTCACACTTAGTACCCACGGCTGAAAGGATTTAATCACAGTGCTGGGAAGGCTCACCTTTCCCACACTAATTTAAACAAACATGCTGACTCTCTCTAACTGTCCCTCACACTCACACACACACACACACACACACACACACAGACACACACACACACACACATTAATAAAACCTCCATTTGCCAACCAAGTAAATCCTTTTGCATTTCTGTTGCCTGCGAGCCCATGCAGTGTAAAACCAACCTATTGGCTCATTTATTGTGGCCGTGGAACTTAATAAATACTAAAAAAAAAAAAAAAAGAATACTGCTTTTTTTAATATATATTATCCAATAACTTTGATTCAACCTCATGTTCTTTTTAGATTTCAAAGCTTAATGCTGAGGTTAATGTTATCCTATATTAAAAAAAAAAAAAAAAACCCTGACACGTTATTATAACAATAATGTTGGACTGCGGAAACAGCTATTTAGTTATTCTTTCTCAATGGCTTCCTGGACCCTTGTACCATTTTTGTTGGCAGCTCTTTCTGAAAGAGATCAAACCTTAAAGGTTTACATTGTGGATGATCTGTCTTTATTAATAATCCTGAAAAAGACAGGAATGTGTGTGGGGTGGCCATGCATGACGTTTGGACAATCCAACTCGATTATAAACAGCTGTGCTTTAAAAAAGAAAAGTCTGTTTTTTATTCAGAATGTTAGAAAGCAAAACTGTAGAAGTGTTTTTGGTAACACTTTACATTAGGTGTCTCTAAGTATTGTGTATTTAAATAGCAGTTACTTAGTAAATACAGGGTTATGTGATGCAAAAAAAAATTACACATTAATACATTGTAATTGCACAATAACATTGTAGTTATGTGTAAGTACACCTAACCCTAATACTAACCTATCCCCTTTCTGATATATATTGTGCAAAAAGACTTACAGGTTAAGTGTACATGGAAATACACAGTAATTATATATATCATGTAAAATGTTTTTTTTTTTTTTTTTTTAAAGTTATGAACACATAACAATGTAAGCATCTTTAATCATTAAAACAAATCTGCTTGTGTGCCAGTAACTTTCTCAATCACTTCATTATAATCTTTTGTTTCATGTGAACTGTTAAGGTTTTTGTGTAGCATTAATGAGCAGTCTAAAAAAAAGAGGCTCTAGAGATCATCCCAACAGGCAGCTGCTAAATGCCTTGGTTAGGGTTAGGTATGATCTATGTCAACCACTAGGGATTTGGGTAGGCTTAGAATTAAGGTTTAGAATTCAAGTTGATGTGAAGGTCTGGTTTAAGCTTAGGGTCTCTTATGCCCCTCCTCCACTGGCACATCCGACCCGTGAGGGCTTGGTATGGAATGGATATGGATGGTTCTCCACTGGCTATTTGTTGAACCCAGCGAAAACCGTGAAGACATCTGAATCTGCTAGGAGCCAAGCCGGGCCAGGGGCGGGATTAAGGATTATCGTCATTACGTTGCATCAGTCAGTAAACTCCAGAAAGACAAACAACAAACAACATGGCGGGCAGCGAGTGTGATGGGAGAAAAGTACAGCCTTGGGATGCTGAGGAAGTGCAGGCTCTAGTTTCTCTGTGGGCAGATAGAAGTGTTCAGGAAGAACTGGAGTCGTGCGTCAGAAATGAGAATGATTATGCCTGAATTGAGGTGCGTAGAGTAGACTGATATGTAGTAGTCCCGCTCTGCAAGCATCTGTTATTAAGTTGGTTAGTTTATGGAATGGTTCACCCTTGTATTGCTTACAAATCCCTGAAAAAAAAAAGTATATATTTTCCCTGGTAGTTAAATTAAAAACAGAAACAGCTCAATACTGTAAATTCATACTATCACACAATGCTTTACAGTAGCATCACCAGTCCCCCTTTTCTTCTGTTGAAAGTTCTCTACTTGTATTTTTTAGTTCAGTATATATTTTGTGCTTTCTTGTACCTAATCACTTTCTGTGTTGCAGTTCAATCTCACTCCAATAGTCTAGCTGCAATCTAACTTACTTACCTGCTGTGTTTATTATTTCAATGATTCGTTTACTCTATGGCCTGGCTTTGAAAATCAGTCACAATGTGTTTAAAAGATTTGAATAACCAGGATTACCAAAAAACAAAAGAAAAACCAAAATATTCCCAGTAATAATAATATTGTAACATGAAATGTATTTATGCAACACAAGAGAAACCCATTTAGAAAAGCATAAATGTGAATCTAGTACCTTTAGGAATTCCTGTGAGGATCATGGTGTGCCACGACCCACAGCTGACATCACACACAGCCTGGTTACTGACATCAGCCTTCTGCGGGCTCCAGAATTTATGGGACGCTGGTTGGTTTCCATCAATTACATGGCAGTTTCTCCCCCACATAAACAACTCTCCATTAGCTGTGCAGAAAATAAACAAACAGAATCACAGCCTAAATAATTGGTCCATTTAGCCAGCGGGAAACACAACTGGGATACATTACTGAAAACAAACTCGCAAAGCGTTTGATTTAAAGAACCTTTTCTCTCAATAACTCTTTATCATAATAGAATGGGTAACATACAGCACTGTATGTATAATACTTAAATCATTTTAATCCTATCATTCATTCATTGACAACTTTGGATGTAACCATATTTAAAAAATAAAAAAGCACACATGCAGCATTTTTTGTTTTGTTATTGGTGTATTTTATTGAGTCTTTTATTTACTGTGTTAATGCCATTCCTCTATACCATTTTTGCCCGTCTGTACTGCTGCAGCTATAATGACCAGCTATGAATCAATCTTGAATTTCCAATGTGCCAACAATGTGACAGCTGACCAGGATAGCCTGCAAGGACAGTTGTGAACAGATGGTATCTCTTAGCTTTGCTTTGTTGCGATGAAGAAAGGTCCGAGGCTCCGCTCTGCTGTAGATCTCTAAAAAGAAATACTTTCTTTTTTTTAAGTCTGCTTTTGCAGGAAAACGTGTATTGTAGGTAACTTTGCACAACTTTACAGCAAGTTTTTATGGCTAGGGAATATTACCTCAACACAACATTCTTATCACATGTTGGGCATTACTCACTGTCGGATAGTTGATAATGACCAACAATCAGATGCATATTGTAATACATCATCACTAAACAAATACAACCAGAAGAGCTTGAGTCTAGTACTGAGTACCTACCTATGTGAGGCTAAAAGCCAGGCACAAGCATGAGTAATTGATCGATGAATGTTTAATTGAGGTTTGCAAATTAAAACCATGGCGATCAAGAAATGATAATCGATACCCTTTTCATCTCGAGATAATTTCATCTGAGAAAAAAATAAGCATATTCACAAAGCAATTACATATCATTGCATTGCAGTCCTATGCATTTTTTTTTTACCAAAAAATGTATTCTTTGTGCACCCGTTGACCATTGCCCAAGCATTTTCTCATGTGACAAGTTTGCATATTTGTGAAAAAAAAAATAAAAAAATGATGTAACAAACCTTGAAATAAACAACCTGTATTGGACTGCAAAGCTTATTTGAAATAGATGTTTTTTTTTTACGCCACACTTCTCTCTTTTTAATCAGAGAGAGCGATGCATTAAAACAGATGTAAGTGTCTGCTGCAGTTTATCTTAAATTTGATGAGCAAAACTACACCTTTACAATATATGACAAAATGGATCTGCTTAAGCGACGTGGTGAATTTAGAGCAGTCAAGAGATTTCTCAGCAAGACAAAGTGTTCCACCTAGAAGGTATAGCTTCACAAACTGTCTTCATTTTAGAGGGCTGTAAACAGCAACAGGGGACTGCTATCAAATGATAGTCTTCAAAACCCAGGGAGCAAACACAAGAATTAAATGAATTAAGTGATATGTTTAATCTCAGATCAAGCAGAATATATTTTTGCTGAAATCTGAATAAAATTCAGTGCTCCATTGAAAGGTTTTGTACATCAACTAGACATCCCAAAGCATTTTTCAGAGACTCACATTAGGCATCACTGGGAATAGAACCCAAGTCCCTTGACTCTTGTATAAGCGGTCTGTTTTTTAAGCTTTGTATTGAAAGTATTTCTGGATACAATATGTGATCTGAATTTCAACTTTTAAAAACATAACTTTTTTACATGAAAAATATAAATTAAAGAAAGACAAGAAAAAAAATCACTACAATAATTAATTCAATCGTACAAAATTGGCATAAATCACTTATTTTTACACTAAAATTGGAGATAAATCATTTATTATTCCATTAATATGATATTACTACTGTATTAGTTAATCAATATATTTACAAAAAAAGGAGTAAGTCGCTGTGTGTTATTTGAACATTTTATCTAACTAGGCCACATCTTAGTAAACAAGCTGTTACTCACCAATGCTAGCGTTTAACTGTAATCGGAATGGTGCACATCAGTGTATTGTTCCAGTGGAATTGTAGCCACAGTATATGGCAACATCTCATAATGCCAAGGCGTTCTTTTAGCATTGCTTACCATTATGTTTTGAACTCCCGGACCGGAGGTCATATTACCTGAGCTTCTGTTTGCACTGTCTGATTTAAAAACAACTGAACTCTTTTCTCTCAAGAATAACACAGGTATAAGTCAGGTGCAACATCTCAGTAGCCAGAACAGGAAAGCTACAATATAGCATTACTTTATTTGCAATTTAAACTAGATTAAGTTGCTAGGGCACATTAGTATATTGATCATTTCCTTTTAATTAAAAAGATGCACTGACCCTAATAAGAACCATTTCACAGAGACTGTCATCAAACGAGTTAATTCAGAACAGAGTTTTCTTATTTAGAGTCTGCTTTGCTTTAACTCCAAGCCTGTGAAAACCAGGCTTTACTCCATCAAGATATCAAATACATTTTAGTAAGACCTATCTATTCAAATTTGGGTCAAATCAATGTATAGCTGCTTCCTATAAGAGCCTTTAATCTGGTTTACAGTACATTTTAAAACAGGACTCTGGAGGAAATAAGTAATTTTTACATGCACATTATTTCTTAAACAGCTCTAAACACTGTTTATGCCAAAAAGAGATGATCTGCAACAAACTGATTTTTTTATTGTTCAATTGTTGTCTGATCCCTCATATAACTACAATTAGACTAATATTGTTTTATTTTCATAAGCCACATAGAGACAGACAAGAAACCATAGTTGGAAAGCAAGTCATCTCCTACATTAGGTTAATAATGTGTTTTAATGTGTTATTATTATTATTATTATTATTATTTATTATTATTATTATTATTATTATTATTATTATTATTAAATCCCAGTCTATTTGTCTGGAATTCAAATAGACTGGGATTTTATAACCACCCTCACAGTGGTTTATTGCACCCAACAAAAACAGCACTGAGTTGCTAAAACAATGAGGATCGAATGGGCAGACAGCAGCCTGACACTTACTGCCTCCATAAATCCTCTGAGTGAGTTTGAAATGGCTTATTAAGCAAAGGCCACAAGCTTAGATGCCAGCATACTTTCCAGTACCTTTAGTCACTCTAAACTGGTTTAGAAATCCATATACCAGCATTTGGTTTAAAAGTGGGATTGTTTATATAGTTTCTAAGTGGAAACAGAAAGTTTCGAGAGATAACAATTTTAATTGACTAGAAAGATGTCCCATTGACCTTTGCCTATTGCTTTTGCTAAACTGAAAATATTTTAACCAGAACAAAAAAGCTACCTTGGATAAGACATCCATTGATATATTTGGACAGTTTTAGGGTCCTCAATCAAGAAATAAGGACCTTTATGTGCTGATCAATGCCTTTGGTCAACCTGTCTGTTCCACTCTACACTGTTAACACAACAGCAGCCTTGATTTTAAACTAATCTTCACCAAACGTTCATTACCCAGTCCTTTTATACACTTTTTTTTTTTTTTTTACCTTTTCAGATACTGCATGCTAATGACACTATTACAAGTTTTTTTTTTATAATTCATTAAAACATTTAAACACTGGAATAGTGCTTTTCAACACCATGTCCCTTTTGGTTTTGAAGCAGTAATCACACACACTATATCAATAGAAAGTTCTAAATATTCTGTTGCTTTAATATACTACTGTAAAACACTCCGTTAGAAAAAGGAAACCACATTTACCTATGTATGTAAAGATATTTTACATGGTACAAAAGTGTACCATAAAAAGAAAGCAGGGATTATACAATGAACCACAGTGTAGGTATTGAGTTACAAATGATGCGTCAGAAAGAACACAGAGCTGAGCTCTCTCATTATTCTTTTTCAAAGATTGATTGTTGAATTCCCCAAAAAAGGGTAAAGATCATGTTTTCTCTTCAGAATGGCCAGCTATGAAAGGTCAAATCAATCATCTACTAAATCCGCTTGATACGCAATCCATACAAAGCTTGTTTAAATAATAACAATTTATAGATCACCTGAAGACATAATCGCTGCTGCGGTAGCTTAGAAAAGCTCATTCATAAAGAAAGCCCATGTGGGGAAACCAATAGGCCCAGAGTGAAATGCCAGCGATATACAGTATGCCATATATTGTGCCTTAAATCTGAAATCAGAATGTTTTGTAATTATATGAAGTATATATTACACTACACAATAGTGCCCACAAGCCTTGACCACCTCTGTTAATTGCAATGTTATTCCTCTAAGCAGCATGCAATACATATTGATTTTGATTAAATGTCTTAAATTTGTATTGCTGGATCGAGTAGAAGAAGTTGGTAAAAAAGACAATGTACCGAGTAACTAAAATTGATCTACTGTGAAGACTGGAGAAAGATATCCCCCAGACTCATGCAAAAGAAAAAAAAAAGACTTGACAAATCTTCTAGAAGTTAAATCCAAAGGGGGTCAGACCAGTTTGGGGTTTAGTTTATATGACGCTTAGGTAACCAAGCGGCAGCAGCACATCATGCTTTTCCAATAAATACATGTTTAAATATATAAAACATTAACTCTTTCTTACATGAAGTTTTTGATGTGTTTTTGGTCAAAATCCAATGAGTGTACCAAGCTTGGGATTTAATGCAGGCTGCTTTACAAAGCTCAAGCAGATTTCAAAACTATAGCTTACCTGTGAGCGCAGCGCTGTATCAATCCCCAGCATCAATCTGGCAGTTATTTAATGCAGACTGCTTTACAAAGCTCAAGCAGATTTCAAAACTATAGCTTACCTGTGAGCGCAGCGCTGTATCAATCCCCAGCATCAATCTGGCAGTTATTTAATGCAGACTGCTTTACAAAACTCAAGCAGATTTATAAGCTATAGCTTACCTGTGAGCGCAGCGCTGTATCAATCCCCAACATCAATCTGGCAGTTATTTAATGCAGACTGCTTTACAAAACTCAAGCAGATTTATATGCTATAGCTTACCTGTGAGCGCAGCGCTGTAGCAATCCCCAGCATCAATCTGGCAGATATCTAATGCAGACTGCTTTACAAAACTCAAGCAGATTTCTAAACTGTAGCTTACTTGTGAGCGCAGCGCTGTAGCAGTCTCCAGCCTCGATCTGGCAGATGGCTCCTTTAAGAAGTTCAGAGCAGAGGAGCTGAGGTTTAGACAGAAACGTTGTGTTTTCTCCATGTCCCAGCTGCCCCTGCAATGAAAGACAAGTCTGAACCGCCACCTAATACTGTTTCTTAATATTATCTAGTTAACCTTTTAATAGCTGCTACAAACCATATCTGCGTCTGGTTGAACCTAGGGAGGCAGGGGTGGATGCATTTAAATAGAGCTGTAAAGGGTTTGCAGTTCAAACTCTTCTTCAGCAGTCTACGAGTCAATAGAGATCTACCCTGTATACCACGGGTTCATGCCTTTACAGGTGAAGCTCTCACACATAATATAGAGGCAGCAGCTGAGGATCGAACCCCCTAGGTTCAGGGACGCACATACTGTCTGCAGCGCTAAACGAGTCAGGCTCTACTTGTGGAGCTGACAGATAGTGTTGTATATTACTCAGCTTAGTCTGCTGGTGGAGTTCATTATCATACCGCGCCTTCAAACATATAGCTATCAAACAGTGCCTTCTCTTAATAAGTATGTATTGATACTCCTGAAATAGTTGATTGGAAATTCTGATTAACCCTATTTATTACTGAATGATTCCAAAAGATCTATGTGTACAGTGAACCTTTAAAACATTTTAAAATATGTGCTGTGTTTGCAACCTGTAAAGTATGACACGCGGGGCTGGCAGGCTGCCTGGTTTCTACTTAAATATTGTCATTTTGGGAAAAATAAATTTCAATAACTAGACAAAAGTCAATGTTTTACTACAGTCAAACTGACAATTTAATGTCTCATCATTTAAAATATCTGTGGATAATAAAAATAACCTCAATCAATCATAAATTTTGCTGGATGGCGCTTTCGGTGGGTTTAGATAGATCTATGCCACAAATCAAATAGTTATTTTTTCTTTATAGGAATTCCCCTAATACAAAAATCAGCTATAGGGAGAATCTGGGGCAGCAAGGATAACTGGAATAGTGTAAATAAATAGAAGTTGGTAATGGCTTTATTACCTTGGGGGGGCAACAGGTTAATATGACGCTATGATGTCAAAGGGCCATGAGGGTACTATCAATCATAAGATTCAAGCAAGTTATAAGCATGATCACAGACCCAATATGAAATTGCAAGGGCTGTAATGCTCAATGTTTTTTTTTTATTTTTTACTTAATATTATAGATGGTTCTGAATGATTTTTTATGAAAACTATCTTAGCAGACATTATATACTTCTATTTGAATTATTTTGCACCTTTGCACCTTGATTCCCAGACCCTAACATTTTTGCTTCCCTAACAAGAGCACCAGATTACACTGGGAGAATGTCATGCTGGTCCTGGCTCTCAACAGGCCAACAGGAGGGGAGGAGGAACTGTCATCCTGTGGAGTGACATCACAGCAGTCAACTAAAGAGCCCGTGAGAAATGGGCCATTGTCATACCCTTTCTGCAGTGACGCACTCCACATAGCAGTGGAGTTTTAAAATGTTTGGGAGGAGACACAGCATCCAAAACACAACACATCACTCTAGCAATTAAAGGTGTCATAAACAAGGCTTTAAAAATGTGCTTGCCTCTCACTAACAGGAACAACAGTTTTCCATAATTTTCACTTTGATTCACATTATAGCCAATGCTATAATCTGAAAATTGGAGTGACAAAAAGCAAAACAAAAAAAAGGCAAAACCAACACAAACAAAACAAATCTGTGATTGGTATCATTGATATGGTTTTACTGTAGTAAAAACGACACTGCTACTGTGGCTGTAAAGTTAAGGGTGTCGGACGATTTTGCTTGAGTTTCCAGAATGTTCTTCAATTTACGCATAAAATTTTTGTGTCAGAGAACACAAAAATACGTTCCTCAAATTCACTTTTGAACGCACCCTGGACGCAACAGGTCAAATGCGTGACCCTTCAGTTTGTGTCAAGGTTTTGATAGAGCCGGTTGAATCGTGGTGGGTGGAGAGAAAAAAAAAAACAGTAGTTGCTGCTAAACAAAAACTATTACTACCTTTTTCAAGAAGAAATGTCCTGGAACAGCAGACAACAAAGACACTACCACCAGCAATTCTGGATTAAATTCAACTGGAAACGAGACGCAGATGCCTTCGAATCCAACGGCCTCAGCTGAAAATGAGGCGCCTTCGAATCCACTGGCTTTTAAACACAAGTTACATTGCTAGTTGATTGCGAAGTCACCGCTCAGCTGAACACACAAGGACAAGAGTGGCTACACCTACTGTAAATGACGTACCGGACCCACTGTGGAAAATGTTGTGATGCTTCATTTTTCGGTGAGCAGCCTATCATTTTCAATAGTTTCAGTGTATACTTTTAAGATATCATTACAGTTCTTTTAATGTTATGCAGTGAATTTAATAAGTGGTTCTACAATCTGAACTTCTGAATCTGAATATACTCTTCTAGCATCTTAAATACACAAAAGCTGAAGGAGACTAAAACTATTGTATACATCTGGTACCTTGTTGGTCTTTCTTTGTTTTTTGGATTTTCCTTGCTGCTTCATTTAACAGAAGCTGTGTTGTGTGTTTTCTGTTGTTTAAATGTGCATAGTCAGTTTATTACTGATGCAAGTAGTCTCGAGTAATTAGTGCTGCATATATTTCCTTTATTTAAAATGGACTCACAGAATGGAAATGAGGTTTTGAATACGAGATTTCTCCCTCGATGGTGACGTCATGTCTGACAAGTTTTGGCAGGGCTCCGGCACTATAAAATTTACCATTGCGCCACTGGCAATAGCCAAGTGCGTCCTCCTGATGGGTGCTGATGACGTCTGGAGCAGAATCCGAGCCGGATCCTTACTAAACTTTTCATGGCTCATTGTTGAAATTGACTCCTGCTGACTGACAACTTAAGTGAGTAAAATAAATGTACAGATCTTCTTAGAGAAATTATGCATACTGGAGTCTCATGCATGGAGCCAGTGCAGATAGTAGATCATCTAATCTTCTTTGTAATGTTTAAATTAATCTTTAGAGGAATACACTTCCCATTCTTGGTAGCTGCAATGGATCACACAGCTAATGAGCTACCAAATATGTCAGTCCATGAATATCAAAAATCCCTCCTTACTGCATCAGTACAACATATGTAACATATAATATAGAATAAATAATCTTACACTTTACATATCCTGTTGTATAAACCCTACAGCTGACATCTATGTTCGACATGCATACCTTTGACAATGGATATACGTTGAGGAATTGTTTAACTCTTGGGAAATGTTTCACCTCTGATCTATTAATATCCCTATTCTGGAAAGTTTTTACATATATTTATTTTTATTATTAAAATAGCAAAAAAAAAAAAAAAAATTCTGATAAATTATATACAATTATATTTCTTGTAATTTATATAGCTACAATTAATACATACAATTAATATTCTCTTTTCCCTGCAGTGATCAAGACAAAAAATAAGCTGTATGACATCAAAGCAACTTTTAAAGACTGGAGATTCATAACCTTTTTAATCTGGTGATTCATAATAATAATAATAATAATAATAATAATAATAATAATAATAATAATAATAATAATAATAATAATAATATTATTGCAATTCTGGCTTCAGGCTTGCACCTCATATGCTAACAGTGATTTCAAAAGTCATTTATATAGCAATAGATAGGGTTGGCTGACCACAGCCATCCAGACTGATCTGGCATTTGAAACTGAACCACAGCAAGCCACAGCCTGCCTGTGATACATTATCAATTCAAGAGCTTCCATTTTACTCCAAAATAGTGTTCATATTTGCAAAGAATATGTAGCGATAACATTCAATGCTCAATAAGATGAATGTGCAAGTAGCACGCTCAGATATGTATATATCTGTGTTGCAAGTTTTGCCTCTTGTATGTTTCTAGAAAACTGAAAAGAGGCCTCCCTGTGATCCTTAGCAGGTTGCAATATAAACAATTAGGGATGCAAAGAGAGTAAGATGGTCAGAGGCAATGACATGACATTGAGAGTGTGTTTAAAACGGCACTGACAGCACAATAAGCTGTTCATGTGAAATATGCTCTGCATTGTTTTAGAATCATCTTTCTGGAAGTACAAAGAACATTACTCTCCCTGGACACACTGGCCTTTTGCCACTACAGGTAATACAATTACATTTCCACTGGACCAGTCTGTGCATGTTAGCCTTTGATTCACAAGACATATGTATTTCCCAGCACTAATACCACATGCCCACAGCCTCCTCACTGTTATTGTTGAGGGTAACCCTGTAACTTGTGGCTAGAGATAGTCTTCTCCAGAAAAAAACATGTTCAAAGTGTCAAGAGGTAGCAATGAATGGTAAGCTACATGTGGCAAGCCATTAGTTTTCCCATATATCAGGTCACTTAGATCCAATTAAATGCGTTCAATACACAAATTGAGCCCAGACACTTCAGATGTGGGATATGGGCCAGAGTAAACAGCCCAGAGCACTGCTTCAGTTGGAGGAGACATCCCATTATTGTCATGCATGTCTTCTAAGGTGAAATGAACTCATCCTTCTTATGGCCTCCTCAAGATGTATGGACTGTCAGACAAATCCATTTAATTATACCTTCGCGCAGGCCCCCCCCCCCCCCCCCCCCCGAGTCCTTCTGACATCTTTGTGCAAAGCCATTTCCTTCAAGACATCAGGGCCAGACATTTCAATTATATATCGTCTCCATTATTCATTAATAATATGATGTAACATCACGTAAAGGAATCCCAAAACTTCAACACAAGTGTTGGGAAAGCTGAAACGTCCTCCACACCAGAACGCATGTCGGGCTCCATGGTATTTCACAATCCTTTTCTCCAAAGACTGTAGTGCACAGCTTTATTGCACATTTTGTGATCTATTTTAGGCTTCTGAATATAAAAAGGTTTTCAAAGTTCTGTAAACCCGATTGTGCTCCACTAGACTCAGAGCTTACACTTGCACACTGACACTTCTTTGCCCAGAAAGAGCTTTGTTTAGATTGTGGTATAATTGTGCAGTGCTCTGTGTGCTTGTGGGGTTATATTTTTCAATAGTAACATTCCAGCTCTTTGATTTGTCATGAAAGGATCACGCTACAGCACCCACAGGTAATTGCATTCACCAAAGATTTACTCAGGTTGCCATGGACATCTCATAGTATTTGTTTTTAATGTAGAAATATACATTTATCTGATACAGTGGGTTTTCTGAAATCTATTTATTTTTTATTTAAAAAAAAAACAAAAAAAACAAAAGGTGCAAGTTATCTGGCAAAATAAATTTTAAAAAGTTACATCATGCTATAATCAAGTATCTTAGGAGTAACTACCATATTTATGCTAAAAGAACCTGCTTCCCTCCCCCCCAAAAAATCAAATGATTTTTATTTGTTAGATATATTTTTTCTCACTTGGAATTTTGTACAAGCCATCTAACCTATATAGAGTGTTATTTGTCCTTGTCACTCTTCATTTACATTGTTCTTGTACTCTTAGGTTTTTAATACGTCTTTCACAAGACTATTAGCCTTTGAAAAACAGTGTTCATTTAGCTGGCTCATACACACAGGCTGGAAGTTTACTTGAGTTCATCTCAGTTTGCATATTCTGTGCCAGCACTTTTCCATGAAGCTTCAATGTCAATTATGTATTAATATACACTAGTGAAAATTCTATTCAATGAAACATGTTTTGACTATTGTAGTTGAAACTACATTCAATGAAACATTTGTCACTGAATTTAGTTTATTTTAATATTGTGCTACCATATAATTATGCTGAATGAACTCCTCCAAAGCACCATTAATATGTGTGTGTTTGTTTCGGTTGAAGTGAAATTGTAGGTCAATCAACCTATCCTTTATCATACCTTTATCTCTATCCAGTGATATAAAATTGAACAGGTCAGTGCCTTATCCTGAAAAAACAAATGAACACAGGCACATTGTGGCAGGGCTGAGGCCTGCCCCTGATAATCATCTGCCTTTAAAAAGGGGCTAGAGACCCAGGCCCTTGTTCTATTGTTTGGTGCTTTTGACCAGCCTGGTGAAGAAGAAGAAGAAGAAGAAGAAGAAGAAGAAGAAGAAGAAGAAGAAGAAGAAGAAGAAGAAGACTCACCACTGTGTGTGGAACCAGGGTAAGCTACAGTACGATCACTTTGTATGTTAAAAAGGATCCAAGTGTTCAGAACAGGGATTCGTTTAGGATATTTTAATAAATAAAATCCCCCATTTTATTTAATGGGAGCAGCGCTGAGCCACTGGATGGCAAACCTTTGTTTTTAGCTGTTTTACCCACTGTGTTTTGTTTTGTGTTTCTGTTATTATGAACACGTTTGTGTTTATCCTACCACACTAGGGCTACCTTTGCTGGTACTCTAGTGGCGGCAACCAAGCACTGCAATTGCCTGTGTAAATAATAGCAGAGTTTTCAAATACAAACCCTCTGTGTGTCTCTCTCGTCACTCAACGGATACCCACACAGTAACAGAATGCCCCTGTTAAACACATATAGACATATTGGTCTGCTAGTTTAGACATTGGTCTGCTGTATCGAGTGTTTCCGATCATTCAGAAGAGTTCTTCCGTTTTGAGTGGAGTTAAGAGCAATTACCTCTATCTCCTTTCATTTTCACAGCCTAGAAAGCTTCTTCTGAAGTCTCACTGGGACTCCCATTAAAAAGAAGACACTTTTTCTCAAGAGTTCTTTCCGAGTGAAATAAATCAACTGAACTGAATCTGTCATACACTGTCTTGGAGTTGAAACTCTACTTGGATAGGTTGCTGACAGCCTGATACTAAAACAACTTGGCTGCCAAAACAGTGGTGCTGAAGACATGTGTGTTCAACTAGAAGAGCTGAAGATATGCACACAGATAGCTATGTCTATGTATGTATATTTACAGTGTAAAAGCAAAACAGGATGGTCGTCAGCGGCTTTGCCACAAATGGGCTTCTTAGCCACTCAGTGGATCTCGGGTGCTAAACCACTTTCTAGTCATCTTATTATTGTGTATGTTTGTGTGTGTGTGTGTGTATATATATATATATATATATATATATATATATATATATATATATATATATATATATATATATATAGTACCAGTCAAAGGTTTGAGTACACTTGCTGGAAACTAGGTTTTTTTCAGAATTGACAATGCTTTACGTCGTATACATTTCTGTAAATACTTGAAAATGAAAACACATGTTATAATATACAAAACAAAACATAAGGAGTATCAAAGCAATGTTCAAGAAAACTGAAAATTGTCTCTAAATCTTGGATTCCTCAAAATAGCCACCCTTTGCCTTAATAACAGCCTCACAAAAACAAGACATTCGGTTAACAAGTGTTAGCAGGAAATCACCCGACGTGTGTTCCCAGCACTTCTGCAGCAATTTCCAGAGATGTAGGGCACTTGTGGGTAGCTTTCCTTTGACTCTTCTGTCCAGTTCGTCTCATACAAGTTCTATGGGATTGAGGTCTGGTGACTGGGCAGGCCAGGTCATTAGATTGAGTTATCCTTCACTTTCCTTCTTTGCCAGATAGTTCTTGCACAACTTTGAGTGTGTTTCTGGTCATTATCTTGCTGAAGAATGAAGGGCTGCCCAACTAGCATGCCTCTGAAGTATGCTTTGATAGCCATGCTGGTTGAGCTTCCCATGGACTTGATAAAGTTCACCAACTCTGTCACCAGCAAATATTTCTCAAATATTTCAAATTTTGACTCATCGGTCCATAAGACCGACTTCCACGCCTCAAAATTCCAGTTTCTGTGTTTTTTGGCCCAGGCAAGTCTCTTCCTCTTATTCTGCACTCTTAACAATGTTTTTTTTGCAGCAGTTCTTCCAGTTAGGCCAGCTTCATGCAATCTCCTCCAAACAGTTGATGTTGAAACACCTGTATTTCTAGTAGCATTTAGCTGAGCTTGTATTTCAAGGGCAGTTAATCAATGGTTTCGCAGACTTGTGACTCAAATTAACTTGTCCTTGTGATGAGTCAAAGGGATTTCGGTCTGTGATTCAGCCTCCCGGCAGTAGATGGCATCAAACCAACTCGGGACTTCCCTTACCAAGATCTTGTGACCATGGCAAAAGTCATCTTTTGAGGGGCGGCACCTTGGTGAGGGGCGGAAGTACGAGTATGTAAATTCCAGCCACTGGAGTCAAGTGAAGGATAAGGACACTTGTCAGTTGGGGATTGGTGTTCCACTGAGTACAGAGGCGGGACATTACATACTAAAGGGAACGTACTACTGTGTTCGGGGTTGGTCCAAAAGTAAAATAGGAGGAGTAATGGGTGGAGGGAGAGACAAGTTTTGTGCAGCGAGATTAAAAAAAAAAAACACTAACATTTCTTTTGTCTTTTTTTGTTTATGTATGGCGTACCATGAAGGCGATTAAAGATGAGTTATCACGATCTGTTTTGGATTTCACCCCTGCACTCCTTCCCTCACACCATTTTGTTTTCTTTTATTATTTCATTATTTTGTTGTGTATAGATAATAAAAAATAAATTATTTTATTTCTGTACACATAAATTACTGTCTGGACATTCCATTTAATACACTCTCGCCTCACAGTCCTCATGAGTGCCAGTTTCTTCAAATTGTTTGATGGTCTTGGCCACAGCAGTTATAGACACTTGCAAAGTTCTTTCAATTTGTCTTAAAGATTAACCTTCATTTCTTAAAGTAATTATTTTTTCTTTGTTTAACTGAGTGTATTTTGCTGTTTTCTGATCCCTTACATTCAGGAATGACAAACTTGTGCCTATGCTACCTATATTTATAGTAATCATGGACCCTCACCTGTTAACAATAATTGGTGACAAAAGGTTATTTAGGTAAGGTAAACAAGTGTTCTCAAACTTTTGACTGGTTCTGAGTGTGTGTGTGAGTGTATGGGCCCAACATCATTCAGCATTCAAAAGAGAAGCTAATATATTTTAATTCACAGTAAACCTAAAGGAATAATTGACAGAATACGTTTTACAAATACGTGCAATAGTACATTTAGTGTCACATTTAGGGTCATATTTTAATTCACAGTAAACATAAAAGAATAATTGACAGAATAGGTTTTACAAATTCGAACACAGGTGGAGGTCACTTAACTTGGTGTTTGATTTTGAAGGCGATTGGTTACACCTGAGCTAATTTATCCAACCAAGCTATTTCAGTTTTTATTTTTAATTAATTTTAAAATATTTTTTTCCCTTGGAAGTTGTGTGATAAGATGTGTAGATAAATGAATATATATATAAATGCATTTCAATTCCGACCAAAAGACAAGAAAAGGTCAACATTTCAAAAGGGGGTGTAGACTTTCTATAGGCACTGTATAACATTTAAATAAATATATAAACATTCATTCAAAAATTGTGCATGCTGATGTGCTGAAGAGGCGAAATCAATCAATCAATATAAGTTCATATAAACTAATGTTAATTAGAAAAAGATTGAGTATGAACAGCCAATCAGCTTCCAGAACTAGCGGGCTTCTATTTTGCATAGATGCCCGCTGGAACATTGAAGTGCTTAACTGTGAATTAAATTTTAAATCAATCTGCACATAAAGACATTCTAATCTACAACTAATCGAACAACATACTTTCTGTTGCTGGTCTTGAGACAAGCAAAATCATATGTCTGTGACATGACACTGTAATGAAGGCTCAATTTGCAGCTACTGGAGAGGAAATCAACAGGAAAGACACGATTGGTCCACAATTATGCCATCATCTGGATCCAAACAACACCCTCACTCAAAACCAGCCAGTCAAACTGCCAACCCTGTTTCAATTCTTTCCGCACCAGCCAATCCACTCCCTGCCAGCTTGAAAGATGCCCCGCCTCCAACAACAAGTTTCGAGTCCAATTCAGTACTACATGAACTATTCAACAATTGTACATGACTAGATAAATTATAATAAGAAAGAGTAAGACCCCAATGAATAAATATGTTTTCCAAATAATAATCATTTTAATAATAATAATAACATTTTCACTACGTGTGTCGTTTTTCTATTCTAATTATGTTAGGGACTATTTTCCTCAGAGGAAGGTTACCTGACGAAATATCAGAATTTCAAGGTAAATATAGGTTTCAATTTTTTTAAAAAAGAAAATAAAGAAATAAGATGTTTTCTAATAGCGATAGAGCCCTCTCGATGTGGGCTCTACCATGTGGTAGATGACCTTGACTTTCGTTAGTGCTCCCGCCTTCGGCTCGAGATGCATAACTCCAGTCGCGGTCATCTACCACACGGTAGAGTCACATCGACGGGCTCTATCCCTTAATTAGAATTAATACAGATTTAAAGATAGAAGTAAAAATTATGTTACAATATATAGAACACCATTACATCGTGTAAGAATAAATCATGGATTTGAATACGAACAATAACAAGTCATTGTCTTGCCGTTAAAAACTAATGAATAGCTCCAATGTTTTAATTAAAAAACATGCTCCATTGAGGAAGGTATGTACAACATATCGAAACATTGGGCAGCTGACTCTTTATATATATATATATATATATATATATATATATATATATATATATATATATATATATATATATATATATATAAATAATAATAGATGGTCTTCAGTGAGTTACAGGAAAATAATTTAATCTAGGGTTTCTGTGACGTCATAAATTACGAGACCGAAGGTTGGGTAATTCATAAACTGTCGCAGAGACCCAAGATGGAATTGTTTTCCTGTAACTCACTAAAGAGGCCCATCTATTTTGTATAATACATGGACACCCTTGTGATGCTAATATTAAAGAAGACGAGGTTCAGCAGTACAGTTCCTTTTTTTAAACTTAGTGTTTCAGTGCTGTGCAGATTGCTATGTCATTATCTGTATTTCCAGTTTCTCTGAGATATGGATGTACCAGCTTTACATCTTTTTCTTTTTAACATATTCTCAATTTGTTGATCATTAATGAAAATTTCTGTACTGTGGGTGTTGTCGAGTGATTGAAAACAAGAAATTTTGTATTTGAGTTGAAAGGTCAAGTATATTTTCGTCTAGCGGAATTATTACTTTTTGACATCACTAATGCGGTATTATGCATTTTTTAGAATGGCTCAGGATGCAAATGTAGCCTTCACCATTGGGTGTGTGTGTGTGTGTGTGTGTGTGTGTGTATATATATATTCCTTTGTAGGTTGATATTATGTATAAAACACAATAATATGTTTTAGCTGAAAGAGCCAGCTGCCCAATGTTTTGATATGTTGTACATATATATATATATATATATATATATATATATATATATATATATATATATATATATATATATATATATATATAATATATATTAAGGATCCAGGTTTTTGGGATTTGGCCGAATACCGAATCCACCTCAAAAGATTCAGAATACCAAACCGAATACAGAAATCTACAAAAACTGTCAAGAACATTGAAGGACAACAGGCTGGAAACTACTTACAAGGGACGCGCACTGCCTATAGTTTTGTGCCTTTTAGTTAATAGTATTTTTTATTACCGAATGGAAATATATCCCTGAATAAGATTTCTCTTTGAAACATATACAAGTTACCACTGGCCCCCTCCCCCCGCAACAGAAACGTCATAATTCAGAACCGTTTACCTTTACAAGAAAGGAGAGCTGCATCTTTACCTAACCCTCTATTTTCTTTAATGACGTTTTAACCTGTGTCACCGGATCTGAAAGCTATATGAAAAAAATTACCTTGATGAGTGACCTGAATCTCATTTTGAAATAAAACCCACGTTCATTTAAATGCACCGTGTGGTTCAACTTGTACTGGCACATTACAATTACATAATTTCATTTACTAAAGAATATTGTTCAACAACGTCTTGCACATCTGACATTTGTAAAGTTATAAAAAATGTATATTTCTGTGCACCGATCTCAGTATTATCTCTAGAACATGTTTGACAGACAAAGCAACAAAGCACAAAAGTCTATAACAGTTTGCCATTACTATATATTACCGGTTTACTGCATAACTTTACTGCATAACTTTACTCCTCCCGGGGATGCCTGCACGTCACCTCCCGGGGATGCCTGCACGTCACCTCCCGAGGATGCCTGCACGTTTGATGTGAATGTGCTGTTGCATACAGGGGTATGTTTGCATTCAGCAGCTGCGTGACGTGTTTAGTGCGTGTGACACCAGTAATTTAGGGAGTTGAGAGCTACGACAGAGTTCTTCAAATGTGTTCTTGTTATTAAATACAACAGTTACATTCAATACCGGATTTGTGTCTTTTATTTAAAGAACTGCACACATTGGAGGGATGTATTAAAATGGATGTGCATCCGGGCGGATATAGGATTCGGATTCGGTTCATCGAAGTCGTTTTTCATCGAGTATTTGGCTGAATCCGAACCCTGCTCAAAAAGTAGGTATTTGGGCTGAATCCGAAACTGAATACTGGATACGTTGCGTCCCTAATATATCGATTTTGAAGAGTTGGACAAAACTACACTCGCCCGGGTGAGCCCCAAAATTCAGTGAAAACTGTTGAAAAAATGGGATTCAACTAGTTGTCTTTTTCAAGTTCTGAGCCAAACTTGATTTGCCTGATTGGACGCGGGCGAATGCCGAAAAAATGCTGTCACTTCAGGATTCGCCCAGAAGACCTTGGCGAAACTAAGTTGGTCTGGGCAAAACTAGACTCTCTAGACCATTGGGTTTCACCCTTAACATATACACCCACCCTTCGTGGGCTGACAAAAGTTTAATGGGACTGGGTTTTACCAGCACTGGGGACTTTGTAGAAACCGAACGAAAGTTATTTGTAAGGAGCCAAAAAGGGAAGAGCCCGAGGTGGGCTACAATGGACCTTCTCAACAGTCACTGGAAGCGCTGTTGAGAAAGCCATAACCAGAGTGGGACGAGCCCGAGCGTCCAGCTCCCTTTATGGGGGAGCCTGAGAGTCCAGTGCACAGAAGGAATGAGCTTGAGTGTCCAGCGCCCAGAAGGGGGGAGCCCAAGTTCCCAGAGCCCAGAAGGGGTAAGCCCGCATCTCCAGCACCTTAGAGGAGGAAGGCCGTATGTTCAGAGCTCAAGAAAGGAAATACCAAGTCTCCAGTAACCAAGGAAGAGCCACACTAGTCTCCAGTGACCGAGGGAGAGCCGCATCAGTCTCCAGAGACAGAAGGAAACTATTTGTTGCTCCCGCTTTAACCGCTAGAGAGAGACTACCTGCTGCTCCTGCCTCCACCATCAGAGGGAGACTATCTACCACTCCTGCTTGCACCATTAGAGGAGCTGGAGCTAACTCTCGAGGTTCCGCTGCTGCCATCGCCTCCCCAGGGTCTGCTTCTGCCCTGTCCAGCAAAGCCTAGGTCTGCACTGTCTAGGGCTGCCAAGCCTGTACTGCCTATGGCTGCAAAGCCTGCATTGTCTGGGGATGTCCGTAGCCATCACCTGGGGATGCCAGCTCGCCATCGCCTGCGGATGCCTGCACGTCCCCGCCCAACAATGCCTGCACATCACTGCCCAGGGATGCCTGCACACCACCACCTGGGGATGCCTGCATGTCACCTCCTGGGGATGCCTGCATGTGACTTCCTGGGGATACCTGCAAGTCACCTCCTGGGGATGCCTGCACGTCACCTCCTGCGGATGCCTGCACGTCACCTCCCGGGGATGCCTGCACGTCACCTCCCGGGGATGCCTGCACGTCACCTCCCGAGGATGCCTGCACGTCAGTGCCCGGGGATGGCTGCACTTCACCTCCCGGGGATTCCTGCACATCACTGCCTGAGGATTCCTGCACGTCACCGCCAGGGGATGCCTGCACATCACCTCCTGGGGATGCCTGCAAGTCACCTCCTGGGGATGCCTGCACATCACCTCCCAACAATGCCTGCACATCACCTCCTGGGGATGGCTGCACGCCACTGCACAGGGGTTTGTGATGTCGACCAGCAGTAGTAGTGCTGCTGGAAATTGTGGGTCCAGAGCCCAAGAAAAGGGAGCCGCAGGCTACAGAGAAGGTGGGTGGAGGATACTACCTCCACTTGTATCAGTTTCACTTGCGCCGCTGCCACTGCCAGAGTGTCCCACGCTGAGGGGACCATTGCCTTGGCTGGAGGAGCCAGCCATGCCGCTGTCAGCATTTCCGCTGCCAGAATTGCTTTGGCTGGACGAGCCAGCATGGTCACTGTCAGCATGTCCACTGCCACCGTCGCCACTGGCAGCATTCCCCCTGCCAGGATTGCTCTATATGCTTAGATTACCAGCATGCATACCCTCAATAAATAACACTTACGAGCCTGTTCAGGACATCTATATTGCCATAACTGGTATGAAACATAACCTGCATTCTTCTACATACAGTCATGTGATATAAACTCAGCTGTTATGATTTTTTTTTTTTTTTTTGGACTAGAATAGAGCAGTGAACCGAAAGATTTATATTTGTTAATGCTATTACCATATAATAGGTTTAGTGTATGTCTGGTTTACCTTGGCAACATGGGGACAAGTTTATTATGTGTAAATGTGTTGTTTTTTTTTCCGTTTTGTGACACAATTGATAGGAACTGGTTCCAAGCTCCGGGCACATAATTACTTTAAACATCCTAAATGTCGAGGCTCTCTCCTCCCAGCCCAGGCTTTATCTTTTAAAATGAACCCCCCCCCCCTTCCAGTTTGTCTGATTACACAGGGACCCTTAATCAAACTACACTTTTCCGGACCCAAGGGGCAGTGTTTCTTAAGCTCCCTGTCAGACTGCTTTGCAAAACAATCAATCTTGCCTGTGCACCCTGACTGGCGGAAGTGCCACAACACAGAGCATGCGATACCTTCCTTCTGCCACAAAGCCTGGGTGACAGGAAACAAAAAACAGTTCTGCAAGAAGCCAAGAATGCAGGGTTATGAATATGCAATTGCTCTCATTAGTATTGTAGCTCGGGAGCAGGGACTGACATGCCGTGGTAGTATAATGAATCTTCTCTTCGTTCACTCACATGAGGCGCCCTTAACTTCCAAAGGGAGTGAAAATACACCCCCTCCTTGTGTACCTTAATACATTGTGTAATGCATCTCCTCCTAGCGGATGATGAATTAATAATACTCACATCAGAATAAGACATGCGAACACCTCTTCACTACAGAGCTGACTCTTTAGTTTAATGGTCAGACGTTCTTCTTTGAATTGTGAGGTTAGGGGTTCGCATCCAGCCCTTGCCTTTCCATTCAGTTCAATGGGCTGAGATACCAATTCATTACAATTACTACATGCTGTATAAAAAAATGTCCAATGGTATCCTAAGAATTAAAATGCTCTCTCTCCATTAAGCACCCAAATCCAAAAACATGTGGCCATGTTTGAGTGTTCATGTGCAGGTTATATAAAGCCTTCAATTAAAAAAGTACACTAAACAAATATTGTCTTTTAAATATTGCCAGTTAACTTTGAGTAGTTAGTATTTAGTTATATGCACTCTTTTATAGATAAGTGCAAGCCATATCATAACACTACAGCATTTGTCCCAGGACAGATGATGAGGTAACATCAGCATGCATACATTAAATACACAGCTGTATGTAAATAGCCATCCCATAAAAGTAAAGAGCAGAGTTTAATTAACTGCCTTTTAGCTTTTTTGTATCAGGTGTCAATAGTGTATTGATGCTATAGATGGAGGTTCCCACACAAGACCAGTGTGCAGGAGTCTTGAAATGACCCTTGTGTAGGCTGACAGCTGGCCTGTGGAAATGTATCCTCTGTGTCACTGCACAAAGAACCACTCGCCAAGCAATTACAACTGCAACACATATTTACTAAAGAGATTCAAACTGGGTGAAAGGAAACAGGACCTGCTTGATGTCACCAACATGAAAAAAAGATTTACAAAATGATTGTCTTGTAAGCAATAAACAAATACCGTATATTACAGATTACAAGACTGTATATCAATCTAACACAATCCTAATGCTCTATATGTGCAATCAAAATAATTATCATTTGGTAACACTTTGATTTTTAATTAAAATGTCTTTACTATTTTTTTCTTACCTAAAAAGGTATAAGAGGGACACAATTCCAGGTGCCAGGTTATTGAAATGACCAAATGACATACACTGTGAGGAGTGATATTGTTTCCAGAGCATGTGCTCTACACAGGTAGCATGTGAATGATTTGCGGAGTCCTTACATCCAGAACACTTAATCCAATCCACTGCTTGAGGGTCGTCCTAATTTTTCAGGGAGGGTGCTCCTGTCCATTTTCCATTCCCTATTTTAGGACCTCATTTAGGGTTAAACCCGAAAAATCACATCACTGGACCTGTAGTTTGGGTTTTTATCAATATCTAAAAAAAACAATTGCTTTAAATACATGTTGCTAAAGGACAAAAGGCTCCAATTCACCTTTAGCAATATATTCTCTGTGACTCACCTAACAGTTATCTTATAAGACTACAGATTCTTTAGGGGGTGAAGCCCTCCCACTTAACATCGTAGTCAGTGGGGGCCGCCTCTTCTTTTAAAGGGTTAGGAGGATGACTACAGAATTGATTGAATTAATGCACAAGATTGTATAGCCACAATAGGCAGGGTCGGTTGTTCACAGTACTGTAAAAGTCCCATGTAGTTCAATGGATAACACAACAAGCATGTATTCACAGCTAATGGTGAGAGGGGGGACAAATGTTTCAGCTAGTTACTGTCATTCATGTGGGATGAATCAAATAAATGCACTATTAAATAAACAAGGAAATACATAAATCCAACCCGTCCCTCGCAAAAAACCCCACAATGCCTGGGAAACGTACACTGTTAAAGAATTGATATCAAGACGAAATGAAGGTAACAGCATGAAATAAAGATCTGTGACAGGTTTGGGTACATTTACAATGAAATACATACGTACCTGTTTCTACCCAGTGCAAATACTGTACACATTTTTAAACAGTATCAAGCATAATATGTTTGGATGAAGCTGATGTCTGCTGAGTTTCGATTAATTGAAGAGCTTGTGCTTTATTGTTAGGTGGGTTTGGTCACACTAATAGGGATAAATAATGGGTCACGTCAATCATAGATTTCTATTATGAAGTAGACGACACAGGTGTCTTTAAAGATAGATCCAATATATGCATTTTCTTTGGAAATGGTAGAGCAAAAAGAGTATGGTTACTAGACATTTAATTGTCACCAGTCTAGTATGACCAAGCCCATATGTAAGGCTTTGTCATTATATCCTTTAAAATGCACCCTTTTAAGATGTGTGTCCTACATTTAACTAAGACAGAGCATCTTAAAATGGGGGTGTACACAAACAAGGTTATTTTTAAAGCAGTAGAATAACATGAGGAATCTCAACGATTTTAAGGAGGATTTCCACAGCTGACTTGGGCCCATGTGGAACAGAAGAGTCAAAACAGACCAACAGCACACCCCATAAAGCTGATTTATATGATTTACAAAGATGTGCTTCCTTGGCAAGCTATGAAGGATAAGAAGTCCTCAAAGGGGGGTATGGGCCCATTCCCAGTTAAAAAAAAAAAACTTTTAATCTCCAGTGGAAATGGTCCCAGTGCAAAAAAAAAAATAAAAAATAGTGCCTTGTGTTATTTTTTCTCTGATTTGTTTTGGCTGGAAGAAGTATTGGCTTACCTCCTGCCCTGTCCCCCAGGAGTACATGTTCCCATCATCTGAAACAGAAATAAAAATAAACAGTAAGAATAGAACACAATTCATGTTAAAAAAAGACAAAAAAAAAAAAACAAGTATCAAACATGAACCCCCGGCTTAAAATAAATGCAGTTCTGACATAAATGGTTCAAGTCTCATACATCAAACACTTGTTACCTCTCTTGGCCTTAGTGATTGCACATGACTGCAAACAAGTCAGTGATAAAATCTATAGAAAGATGAAACCAATTCGGGCCTTTTTAAAGATCATCAATCACCCTCGGTGAGCCCTCGTATTATTTGTTCAAGTAAAGCCTCACTCTTCCATTTTATGGACATCATAAAAGAAAACCCAGCTCTTTAGCTACCAGAGGAATTCATTTTTTATGGGAAACATCTTAGTAGGCTGCCTTCACGTTTAATGATATAACAAGCCACTGAATTATCCCATCTTAAACTGCATTTCTCACACAGCCTCTGATCAGCACACAGGTGGAGGAGTGGCAGGATCGTCTGTAAACTCTGAATTTCTCACACAGCATATGAAACAGCACACAGGTGGAGAAGGAAGGCAGGATCTTCTGTCCACACCACTTTATCCTTTGTGGATACATTTTACATACAGTCTGCAGCAGAGGGGGGTTGGGTTGCTTTGTACCCTTGTGTTGGAATGCTCTTCCAAGAGATATTAGAAGTGCTCTAACCTTGCCTTGTCTTCAGTCTATGTTAAAAACAGATTTATTTGCCAAATCATTCCTTAACCATTACCTGGGACTTTTAAAAAAAGTTATTATTTTTATTTTTTTGATTCACCTGGCAGGCAGGACTCATTTTAAGCATGTAGTTTGTTATGGGTAGTGAAACCCATTTACATCAGAATTCAATAAAGTGGCTCATGACTTACTCAGACTTTGCTACATTCTTCCTCTGAAAGCCTTAAAACTGACAGTAAGTATTGAGGAAACATTATATACCCCCACAGAACAATGACCTGTCTGGCTGTTGACAGGTCTCACACCCTGTGTTAATGGTGTTAATACAGATGTTTTCATTTGTTTTAGTTCAGCTTTTAATATCACTAAATTAAAACATTTGGTCAGCCCTGTGCAATATTGACGGTTTGCACTTGGGCTGGTAACATACATAGGAATGGTCAGAATGGTGTGTTCCATTGATTATTTGCAACAATGCAAATTTGTAACGTTCAGTGTGATGTCATTAGAGTAAGTGTGGAAACTAAAGTAAACTTTTGGTTACAACAGTAATTGTTTTCTTTTTTTTTATTACTATTGTACAGTGGCTTCATTTTGAAGGTTTTATTTTAACCTTTATTTGAACACTAAACAAAAAATTGGTGAAACAAAAGGAAACTAAATGAAAGATTTCTAGTTGAAAGTTTCTTTAGTTTTTACTACATCCTCTGCCATTCAGTTATGAATGAATAAATACATTGCAATTCTTTACAGTTGTGAGGGTGCAGAGCTCCAGATAAAGTTTTGAGTCATTGAGTAATTTATTCTTGGATGTTGACACTGTGAGTAAAATGTATTTTGGGTGAGTAAAATGCAACATTACCTTGAAGTCATGAGCACTTTCAATAACTACTTTACATAAATAAGTGTTAACTTATAGGGTATGAATTAACTACAATCTTACATTTTAACTGTAATGTTACTTTGAACTTCTGTACAAAGCCTTGGTTTACAATAAAAACTAAAATTATTCTTATTTGCTTTATTCACCACAATCGATATGGCTGTGAAGCAAATAAACACAGAAACAGATTTTTTTTTTTTATTCCAAAGCTGCAGATGGAATATACTTAATAAAAGGCATGTGTGGCACATACTGTATATTTATAAAGAATCAATAATATTGTATTGCTTATTGATCACCTTGCTGAAGCAACATAATGCAACGTGACTCTCTCCATACAGAATATTGCATTTTATATATATATATATATATATATATATATATATATATATATATATATATATATATATATATATATATATATATATATATTTGCCTTCCAAAAATTTGTCTGACAGATAGGAAAATTGGTAGAATAGATTGAGGGGGAATAAGACGGCACAGAGAAATCCAGAATCCAGTCACTTTTCCACCTGTCACAAACACCCATTGCAAGTGAACGGATTCAACCGTACGCTTTTATTTGTTTTTTCCCCCCCGAATGTATTGGTCACATGTTATGCAGCCTATCTGGAGCACTGTGTGGGTGTGTTGTCTATGTCATACAGGAATAGCAGGCACTATTGCTGGATATGTTACATTTCATTACAGTATGTCACATGCATTTCGTATTATATTAATGAAATGTAACTTTCTGAAAATTCATCTACACAGAATAGCTACCAATCCAAAAAGCTTTAGTTCTAACCACTCCCTCAACACTCCAGTATTAATAACATATCTCAATTTCAAATCTCAGCACAAACAGAGATTTAACACAATTGTGTGTCAACTCTTTACCAAAGCAAAAATACTTGTCACACTCTATATTGTGACCACATGAGAGCTTGTGATACTACATGTAGTGGATTAGTTCTCTTTTCATCTGACAACTCATGCTTTAATTACCACTTTCCAAGTGTCAGGTGGCACTACATACTCCCACAATAAAGAGCACTTTTATTCTGCCAAATAGAGAATTCAACCTGTCCTTCCCCTTTAATGAGAGGTTTCCATGTATTCTGTCACAAAGATTAGATTAAATTACTTTAACTGGTGCTGGATGAGAAGTGCTCCTGCAGTACAGAACAGTAGCAAGGTATTCCCTGTGATTACCATGCTGTTAAAGAGAGACAAGGTTGTACAGAGAGCCCACTGGGACTCTATGGGAGCACAGCTGGGTCCAGTTTAAATAGGGGCATTTATCAGGACCGTATAATCAAACAATTAGGAATGCTAGAGGTTCTCAGTGGTTTAAAGAGGGATAAGATCGCTCTATTGTTGCTTTTTTTTGGGTCGGATTCTACACCATGTTTCCAAGGGGGTCCTGGAACCACAGCAGCAGTTACATAAAGTATGTTAACTCAACACATCATACTTCACAGCATCTATATATAATGCACGTCAATACAGCAGTTAGAGACACTAGCAAAGTGCAACATTCTGAAAATACTTAGGGTTTTAACTCCTAAAAGTTTGCCAGAGCTGTGGCTCTATTTGAAACTACATTGAATGTGTTTGTGTTTGAAGGTGGATTTTGCAGGTAGGGTTTTAAATTTCTGTATCACGGAAAGGGACACAGTATGGGCGGCTACTGAGCTAAAAACATACGGCAACAATACCCAGCAGGTGCCCTTTACTGTAATATAACTGGGGAACCAATTATAAAGAATTCTTAAAAAAAAAAAAAAATATCTCTGCTAATCACAGTCCAGTTTCCAAAGATTCCAGTACATCTTGTTCTACCAAGAGAAGGCACAGGAGGGGTAACGATAAGACTGATTTCAAACGAAAACTGGTTTGGTAAATGAATATGTCTGACTCTTCATAATGAAATATGAATTACCAGTCAAGTGGAAGAACATCTGCTGGTGAACAAGTTGGGTGCCGTCTGTGCACACCATGTGAATAGATCATAAGAGACAGGTTCAACTGCACTTAGTGCCTTATTAATAAAACACAATCAATTTTAGCAACTTACTTTTTTTTGCAATTATTATTATTATTATTATTATTATTATTATTATTATTATTATTATTATTAGCATAGTAGTAGTAGTCCCATATATATAATATACACATGTCGATATATAATTATATATATATATATATATAATAATATATATATATATATTTATATGTATAAAATTTTCTTCACCTTGACTGTTTTGAAGTCACTGACAGTAATAAAATGTGTTTTTTTTTACTAAAGGAGTTTGTTTGCCAGGGCATTTGTAATAATGATTAAACTGAAAGCCTGCAGAGACTCTCAGCTGTTTACATTTTAAATGTTTGCCACTTCCATTCTAGTTTAGCTTTATACACACTTCATCAGAAAGCGGTCTTTCTTTACAGTGTTTTCTGTTCCTATTATCCAGAGGCAGAAGCATTAGCTGAAACGTTTGGCAACATGACTTGTTATAAGCATTACCTTAAACTTTGAAACTAGCACGCCATTCCTCTGTGTGTTACTCTGTAAACCAAACTGACATGCTCCTGGTCTTACTTTCAACAGTAGGAGATTATAAAATTACAACTACCAACAACTCCTTTATATGAGTCTGATCTGACTCGAATTACACAACCCATAGAAAGCCTTTATTTGGATTACCTGCCTGAAGAGAGCCAGGCAACCACAATTCACTTTATCCAGATCAGATTTAGCATTAGCCAGATTGTTCAGATTGCTGTAACCTGATTCTTTTCAACAAGGTATTTCTAAAAACCTGTGTATGAGGAAGGTGTCCAGCTCTGGGGTGGCAGTGAAGCACGAGAGGAGGTTAAGTAAGCGCCCTCGGTCAGACAGTAAGGGGCTGAGCTGTATTCAAACCTTGGGCCTTAGTCTCTCTTAGTCCTTTGCTTTCAGCTGCCTGCCAATAGAGAAAAAAAGGACAGTGCAAAGTGCATCACTCAGCATGAATAGTCGGTCTGTGTCTAGAACTTAATTCAGGAATGAAAAAGACTTGGCCCAGCAATCCCTCAGCAGCAGCCTACTGGTTAAACCTCCTTAATGGTCCAGCTCGTACCAACATTTTTGTTGCAAACTATCATTTGTTATAGCCTGTGCTGGGGTGACAATTTCATCTCGTGGAAAAAACAATTTATTGCTGTCTTTTTGTGTGCCGCTATTGCCATTGCCTGCTGTTGCTGAGTCCAATGCTGGCCCCACTGCCTGCTTGTTAGACCTGACAGCAGCGCTTTAGCTAACAAAAGGCCTCAGCAGCTCGGGGCAGCCCAGGAATGTCAAAGGGTTCACATTTCTCATGCAGATGTGTGACCTTTTTGGCCTTTAGCGGGAAGGTGCATCTGATCCCAGAATAGGAAGAGAAAAGCACTCAGTTTAGAAACCTGCTTTGCCTACTTGACCAGTTTTCATAAAGCGTCAATCAATCCCACTTTTTTTTTTTTTTTTTGGTTCCATTGCCATGTAAACAACAAGGCCTACTTAAGTTAGTAAGACAATAATCTTGCTGTATGAAGCTGTAACAGGATGGGCCCTCTTCAGAATGTTTTGGCCAGTAAATGCATTAAAATTAAGTAAAAAAAAACTAATTGTAAATAAGAAAAAAACAAATAATTTTAAGGTGACAATATAGGTGTATCCATCTCATCCTTTTCCCTTTTTGTTCAGCTGCTAGAGTGCTCTGCCTGCCTATGTGGCACAACACACTATTTCAATTTACTTGCCTGGAAATCCGTGGTCATTCACTTACGTCAGCCTTAAGCGCCTGTCGATCAGGCCCCACAGAATGGAGAACAGTGCAGTTAACGAGTTTTACAACATTTCTATCAAGAGAAGCTCTTTAGCATAACTGACTCTTAAGGGGTCATTATACCCTCCCCTAAAAACCCATTTTAAAGGGCATTATTGAAGGAAAATAGAAAAACGGTTCACTTCCTTTAAAAGAGCTAAAAAAAAAAAAAAAAAAAGACAAAAAAAGAAAAGAAAAAGTCCTTCAGAGTCCAGTGTGGTAATCCTCAGCTTAGAGCACCCCTGAGTGCACTTGTGGGAATTAGTGAAATAATGAAATATTTTGCGGAATGTCTAGATAGTTCTTCTTGCTGCAGCGCCGGGTTTATCCACTGAGAATTATTTATTTTCCTCCTTTGTAGGAGAAGAGAGACAGGCATCTTTTTCAGAGCCGCCTGTGCTTCCACACTGCAATGGAGGAGTGAAACATAGATTATAATGAAAATGACAGCTCTGTTCACTGCTAGGCATGCACGGATAAGGGCTAACTGTCATTTACTATCGGATTTGCATTCATGTCTTAAAACTCCCTACCTGAATATCACTGTTGCCTTGTGCGTTAAAAATCGACGAGATCAATGAGACCAAATAGCAAGTTTTTTTTTTTTATTTAATCCCGATTTATGAATTCTTCAGCATCCAAGATTCCTGGCCACCTGTGGAGATGATCAGAATATCTGCTGAGCTATTATGACTAGGAGAGTCTGCAAGCTGAATACTCTGTTACCACTTTCAGAAAGGCCAGTAGAGGTAGCTTTTAGAATGTTCCTTGTCTACTATCAGCGTTCTGAGATGACTGAAACAGGTTTGCAATAGGGTGACGCAGCTTTTAAAAGGACAGAAATACATAAAGCTATTTAATTTACGCTGTATTCAAATTTAGAGGTAAATCATGGTAAAAGCACAGGCAAGAAGATCACAGATGGGTGTAGTAAAAGCTCACTAAAACATAATGTAAGTATGGAGAATGCTAAAAGATTACGGGGCATGTCTTCAGCTAATGCATTCATTGCTGATGACCTCAGGGGTTGTGTGGTGTTTAATATAATATAATTAGGGCTTCTAATTTATGGTGTTTTCTTCCGACTTTTCTACTCACTTGATACCTGTTAAGCCACTTGTTTTTCTCAGTCAGAACTGAGAAATGCGCTAATAGTAAAATTGATTTAATTTACAGGCTTTTAAATCACAAGTCATATTTTTTCATTTAAAAACATAAGCGACTCATCTTTATGTAAATACAGTTGCACATAACGATTGTAATAAAGTGTGTCCAGCATAAAATACTTAATTTTTCATTACAGTTTTGATAAAGATTAGTCGCTTATTAACGTGTTGCAATCTCGTTTGTACGGCCAGCTTGTAAATGAAAAATTAAGGCTTTGGCTGATTTAAAAGTCAATACAGATGTTTCATAGAAGAAAAAGTTAATTAAATCAATTTTACTATTAACACATTTCTCACTTGTGAGATACACGAATAGCTTAAGAGGTATCAACTGAATTCTTAAAGGAGAGTGTAAAAGTCAGAGCAATGGATTTGTCCCTATTTTCATCTCATGGTTTTTAATTAAACTCTGGTAGCTCTTTATTTTTTATTTTAATTTAAACCTACAGTGTACCAGGGCAAAAAATAAATAAAAAATCCCCCAAAAATCTAGTTTTTTCTACAGGAAGAAGAGTCCGATCTTTTTTCAGTCTCTAGTTTCCAAGGAGCAGAGGGATTAAACACAGCGAAGGCTTTATTAATGGGCATGTTAGAAAGTATCTAAGTCAGCTTTAACCCTTGGCAGAATGTATTATGTGTTACAGATTACTGAAATAAACCTGGGCTGACAGAATATTTTGTTGAGCTATTAACTTCATTAAGCTTGTAGCTCTGCAGGCTTCCTCGGGGGAATGCCATTTGTTTTCTTTACTCATTTTTGTAACAATAGATAGAACAAGCAGTACCATCCGTTGCTGGCTGACAGTGTCTAAAATGCGGAGCTACAGTAGCAACATATGAAGAGGCCAACAAGGACCGGGGAGAGGTGTGAGTGGATGTACCTGAACCTGTGTGAGCCAGCCTTGGGAACGTTTTCAAAAACAGGCCCCAAAGCTGGCTCAGTCTGGTGCACTCATTGGTACCTTTATTGTAATTTTATAATTATAAAAAAAGCTCCAAATTGATAACCAGCAGATCTGTCTGTGTGCACTTTGCTTTTACAAGTGGCAGGTTGGGGTGCAGACGAACAAAAAAAATGTATGACATACCACTGGGTTGCAAAAAAGTGCTATTTTCCACATCGTCCATCACTGTCAAGACTTTACAGTAAAGAGTCACTAACTGTGGCAACCTAGCAATTAAATGAACAACCACAGGTGCACATACAGTGTTTTTACAAAAGACACTAGAAACTAATAATATTTTCACTTGGTCATTAAGCATGTTATTACATAATAACTACACAACCATTTTTTTTAATTTACTGTGTTATTACATGGTTAGAGATACCAGAAAATACATACATTTGGTGTATTTCTTACTTCTTACTAAATATCATAAAATGCTTTTCTGAATCCTAAGGTATTAGAAAAGGAGGCAAAGCTAGTTGAAGTGCACCGTTAATACCAGGTGTTTACCAAACTAATAATAAAATGAAACAGACCACAAAACCTAGTACAAATATAGTAGTTATAATAATGCAACCCACTGCCATTATCCCATAAAGTCTATGACAGATGAACTAATAAAAGCAATATTAATTGGAGTTGGGTGAGCAATCCTAACACAGTACAGACAATGGAAGCAGCTCAGCCTGAGGAAAGGCAGCACACTGTATGAAAAAGCAATAGACAAGGGTGCTCATCCTTTTTCTGTAGCAGAGGTTACATAATAATGACATGAAAGGGGCAAGCAAAACTAGGTAACTAGGAGACTCTGTAGCTATGGCAACAAACAAGGAGTTTATGTCAGAACAGCACCGTTAAATTACACATATAGGCAGGAAGAAGCTAAGATAATCGCAATCACTTAAGCCAGGGGGCTAACTGTGACATTGGTTCATAACCTTGGTAATAAAACAAAACAAAACAAAAATTGAGTGGTTCTGTACTGTTTCAATTCTTGGAGGATATATATATATATATATATATATATATATATATATATATATATATATATATATATATATATATATATATATATATATATATATATTATTAGTCAATATTTGTGAGTGCCTTGTCAATGAACCATTAAATTGTAAAATACAAATAGCTATTAACAACCTCAGTGCGCACACCCTCAGCTCTTGGTGAAATAAACACATATGCATCACTGTCATCGTGACTATTATATTGTTAGCATGTTTAGAATCACTTTGTATCATTTGCTGTTTCAATAGCACATCTGTGGCCTAAATAGAGCTCTAAGAATCATGTCTCTAGTTACACTACTGGATTTAAAATATACCATATTTGTTCTATATTGTATTTCTTTGTGGTGTATTTTGTACATTCACTAGAGTGTTGCAGGGAGGGCAGTTTACTTAGTTACACACTTGTGTAACATATACATGGAGGTTAGCCATGATTCTGAGAGCTCTCCTGACACCAAATGATACAAAGTAAAGCAACAAGAAGAATACATTAGTTAAGAAACTCTGATAGTCCATGCCTATACCAGCTATTAACCTATTTTACAGTCAACTAATTATAACAAACCAACTAACTGCTGAGGGCCTTATATATTGGTATTTTGTTAAGCAGCTCCACTCTGTCTGCTTAATTGTTTCCTTGTAGTTCCTAATAAATTACCTCCAATGTGTAAACACTTCCTAGAAAAATAAATAAATGCATAACTAAATAATAAAACTGCACAGTTCATCATTCGGCACTGGTATGCACTTCAAGCGAACAAATTAAAAGAGTGCAAAAATAAAAGGCAAGCCTGCTGCACTTGCTTTAAGACAGCACATTTGCATTTGACATAATTAGTGGTAGGCACATCGAGTCGGGTCCAGAGGGAATCTCCAGATAACTGCTTCTCTTTCTATTAGTGTTTCATTTCTGAATGTCAAAACTTGCACATCTTAATTTCAGGGGAAAATAAGCTCAATTGAACCTGCGCTGCTCTAGTTAAAAGAAAAAAAAAATCTCCTCAGATAAAAAGTGAGTGGACACCAGCATAATGAATGCAGTTATTAAATTGTTTCAACCGAAAGAATCCCATTCTTACACATAATGGGAACAATTTATCCCCACTGATCGCTCTGTCTCTTCTTTCTACACTTTCTTTGATCTCCCAGCATATTGTCATGATGTGTCCTATTGAACAGCGAATCTGGGGCAATTTTAATGCTTTTGTACCTCACCAGTGCTCCATTTTTTCTGTTTAAAAATAACTGTTAATTATAAGTGCTGTTTAAATGTCTCCAGCGACCCAGAAATGCAAGTTGGAATGAGACAGATTGTGTGCTTCATATAAAACAGCTCGGCACTTTTTACAATAATGGCTGCATTAAACGTACCCAGCATGGCGTGTGCAACTGGTCACAGTGGGATAGTGCTGGATGTGAAGAAACAAAAAATCTTAAAACATGTAAGCTGTGAAGATGTAAAAAATGCACATCAAACAGAGTTTTACAAACCAAAACTCTTTTATTTAAGATAGCCTAGTAGTGAGTGTTGATAATTGGGATACAGGGAAGCTGGGTTTAAACTCCAGCCCTTAGTAAGTGTGTCAATGAATAAAGTACTACCATACTAGTGAATGCATAGGACTGTGATGTACTTTGCAGTGCACTAATGCTTTATAAATGTGGTTGCTTACCACAACAGATGAGTGTGTTATATTAGCTATTCTTTTTTAATTATCTTGGTGATCACAATGTGTCTGAGCCAACAATACCAACTCTTGTGTTCACAAGCTATTCAGAAGTCATTTCCAGGAACATCTAATGGACAGGAAGAACCATTCATGGAAAATGACACTCAGAACATGACTGGTTGATAAGGGGAGACCTCAGAATGTTCATCCATCAATCAGAAAGCTCTTTCACAGGACACTTCCACATAGTAGATGACCATTCTGATAGAAAGAATGACAGCTTTTCAAATTCAAATTCAAATACAAAATTCAAAAAAGCTTTATTGTCCATTAAAAAGAGCATAAAATGGAAATTTGTCTTCAGCTCACACTGTGGCTCAGTACAAAAGAAACATACAATAATGTACACACAGCATCAATAAGTAACCAGCAATAATAAAACAATAATCCATGCTCGCATAAATACCACAGCAGGAGCTCATTGTTGACCAGCAACACACCCACACACATGCACACACCCACACACATGCACACACCTACACACATGCACACACAAAGTGTACACACACTTCTCAGGTCTGCCACATCTTTTCCTCATTAAGGATTGAAATTGCAGATGGAATAAATTCTTTTTCTGTAACAGTTTTTAAGTGTAAGAGGAACTTTGATTCGTCGACCTGATGGCAATAATTGAAATGAAGAATTGAGAGGATGTGTACTATCATTAAAGATCTGTATGAATTTCCTTTTAACTGCTTGATGGTCCAGATCTGATCATTGCAGCTGTTTGGTACTGATTAATTTACTTGTCTTGTTGCCTTTAAAAAACAGAAGACAAGCAAACCATGGAAAAGGTAAATAGCTACATAAATTATAAATTATAATTCTTTATAATATCAATAAATGCCCTTTTGGAGGTTTTCAATTATAATAAAACCCTTACTACCTTGGTAGTTGACCTGGTTTGTATGGTAGCAGATTAGCAGACGATAATGCCTTCTAATCATGGTTCTCTGCATAATTAAAGCACGTGTGAATGAAAGCTTGTTAAAAAAAAAGGGCATTAGCGTTATGGAACATTTACCCATTATAGTGTAGAACAAACCCTCACTGTCTGCTGACTGATGTTCCAATTCTGGATAGCTTACCCTATGTCAGTGCTCATAGACCAATTAAAGACACTTAAACTTTCCTAGTTAAACTACAATTTAGGATACAGATGGTCAGACCAGTCTAGAACTCAAAGCTCAAAACTAGGACATAATGTATTTCATTGTAAGCATTTAATAGACAACTAACTAACAGTTCTCCATGTCTAATATACAAGATAATCCAAGACGTTCTTACATTATTTCCTAATAGTTCTTGATGGACGTGCCACACCCTGTACATCTGCAACTATCTCTTCAGATAAAGCAGCATTCCACTGTGGCCAGTTAGGCAACAGCCACCTTAATCATGCAGCACCTCTGAATCAAACTGAATGACTTGATCACATCATTTCTTTAGTGAAGAGGATGCTAAGGGGTGGGCTCTGCAAAAACTAGCCTTGCTAGACATGTTTTCATAGATATCCAATTAATGATCGTGCATGTCATCATTAATACACTAATTAATGCTCACTCACTCTCTGCTGAAGGTGTACAATTCAAAAAATGCATTACGACTGAATCAAGGCTAAGCTGTCAAAATCCCATACCCTGTAGAACAGGATACCAGCCGCCTTTCATGTTGTGGGATTACTAAAATGCCATGCTTGTAATTTCACTACTTCTGCACTTTCTCAACTGGATTTAAATGCTTTTAAGTGTTCTTCATGTTTTTCTTTCAACAACATTTCAGCACCAAGGTTCTGTTGAAAGAAAAGCTGGTTAACCCTTTGTTTCCAAGAAACTGGGGAAATAACCAAAAAGAGGAATAACTGCACTGGTGCGTAATGAAAAAAAGTGGTGTACATTTAAAGCATATTTGTAATTGTTTTACTCATCTTGAGAAGCTAAACTTTTTATGTATGTGCTTTAAGTGAAAGAGCAAGTAGTTTTAAATGACATGTATGCAATAATTCCAATGAGTTCTTACAGGCATCATAAAGTCTGTGTTGGGGTGCCCGAGTTCTGAATCAGCTATTCAGTCCTAGTTGCCTGCCTTAGACACATATAACATATGTTTTATCAGCCAGTATCTTTATATTAGTAAGTGCCAGCACCATCTAGAGCACAGCTAAATATATTACCAGCAAAGCAAAAGGAAACTTGAGCCAAAGAGTCAGATCACTAGATGGCGCTTGTTTTTACTTTTCTAAAGACATGGGCTGATCCTGTCTAAGTTACAGGTACATTATCTATGTCAGACACCTGGATCTGAAGAAAGGAGGCTGCTTGCTCTTTTGCTGCAATAGTGCTTACCAGCCTTCCTCTGTTTAGTGCTGATGGAACTGAGAGAGGCTGCTCCACTCAATTAAGAATCTCCCTCTGCTCTATTTCTTTTCGCCAGGGATATATATATATATATATATATATATATATATATATATATATATATATATATATATATATATATATATATATATATATTGCTGCACAATGACTGGGAATACATGCAGATATTGTTTCGTAGCTGAGCCAAAACATTTAAAGGAAAAGGTACAACAAGTGCTGGGAATGTAGGTATAATCTACCTGCTCTGAAATATAGAGATGTCATCAATTCGAATGAAGTCATGATCAATTCATGATGCATCACACTCCTTTACCCGTCTTCCTAATCCGATGTACAAGCGCTTGTAGCAAAGTGTCACAGCCACTTCCTCCGCTGTTCATTCTGCTTGATTTCTGCATTCTGTCTAAATATAGTAACAGCATCTTGTTTAATAATCTTTTAAATGTGTTTTTTCAACCCACTTCTGAAAATTTCCAAAAAAAACGCAAAAATAAAAAAAACAAGGTCTCTTTTTGAAAGCAGAAATAATTTCTCCAACACCACACATAATACTGCAATGTATAACAATGACTTTTTCAAAACAGGGAAGAGTAATGAAGACAATAACATTTGCATGTTGTTTTATTGCCAAGGAATGCTCATTAATCTGATACACTGTACAGTGTATTCCACCCACTGACTTTCAAGTCCTGGTTAACTGGAGTATAAACACATTGCTCAAGACTTCACTGCAGCACAGTGACTCTGTTAAGTGGGTTAACTCAACAATCTGGCTTTATTTACCGAATGATCTTCAAAACCTTCTTTATTAAACGTGGTCTAACCTCATGTTGCACTGTGTCTAGAACACACTATTTATGTGGTTCAGATCTTTAGGGCAGTTTTTTTTTTTTTAATTGGCCCTTTTTTAGTTTATTAATTGTTAAACAATAACTGTTCATATGTTAAGCAATGCTGCTCATTGTCAGTTAATAGTTATTTGATATGTAGTAATACTTTTATAAGCTGATAAAAACATTAACAACACAACAACAACAACAACAACAACAACAACAAAAAAATAATAAATAATAATAATAATAATAATAATAATAATAATAATAATAATAATAATAATAATAATAATAATACAGTAATATTTAAAACAAATGTGATTGAATTGTAGTTGAACACCATGGGCTGGATATTCAAAAGGTTTGCGCACCGCGCAGAGGGGTATGCGCGTCACAAATGGTCGTTGTGCCGAAATTGTGCCAAGTTGCCCTATTCCACACGTCCTTTTGTGCGTCACAATCCATTCTGTGCTGTGCAGAAATAAAATGTATGCATCATGCAATATGGTCGGAGTGGCCGACAACATGAGTGATCCTGGTATATTCGAAGGTATGCGCCAAGCACAAAACCAGGTTTGTGACGTGCAGAATAAGGATTGTAAAAGGACTGCGTTAACTCCGCACACACTACCATTCCAGCACTGACTACAAACAGGCAACAATGGGAAACGTGGGTAGCATGCAGCGTGTCCGTCGACATGTGGATGTGAATGATGCAAGACACACTCAGCAACAGCAACCCCGACATAGGCGAAGATATGCTGAAAGGGTGTACCGGCCTCAGCACCCATATGAGGAGCTCAGCAATGAGCAAGTCGTGTCCAGGTATCATCTCGACCGAGACATGCTGACTCATCTATAACAAAACAAACCTGCACATTCATGCCTTGTCTGAGCAATTGATAGTGTCTGTCTGTATGTGTATCCTGGCTACCAGGACCTTCCAGAAGGTAGCAGGTGATACAATGGGGATCATCCAGTCAGCGGTGTCCCGCCACCTGGACAGGTTCATAACGTGGTAGGTGCAATCGACTGCACCCATGTTGTTATCCTGACACCTGTTCCTGTTTTCCTGTTCTATCAGGATTCCAGTTGTGTTCAGAATAGTGGGAAATTTGAATAGCTATTCCCTGCCATGTAAACAGGGTATTCCGAATGAATCCATCCGTATTCTGGATACCAGTATTCCGAAAATGTGGTACGAAACATTTTTAAGTTTTTTAGTAGATCAACAGTCAATACCAGGAGATATATATATATATATATATATATATATATATATATATATATATATATATATATATATATAAAGTACAGTACTGTGCAAAAGTTTTAGGCAGGTGTGAAAAAATGCTGTAAAGTAAGAATGCTTTCAAAAATAGACATGTTAATAGATTATATTTATCAATTAACAAAATGCAAAGTAAGTGACCAGAATTAAAATCTAAATCAGATCCATATTTGGTGTGACCACCCTTTGCCTTCAAAACAGCATCAATTCTTCTATGTACACTTGCATAAAGTCAAGGATTTTGTAGGCATATAGTCAGGTGTATGATTAAACAATTATACCAAACAGGTGCTAATGATCATCAGTTCAATATGTAGGTTGAAACACAATCATTAACTGAAACAAAAACAGCTGTGAAGGAGGAATAAAACTGGGTGAGGAACAGTTAAACTCAGCTAACAAGGTGAGGTTGCTGAAGACAGTTTACTGTCAAAAGTCATACACCATGGCAAGACTGAGCACAGCAACAAGACACAAGGTAGTTATACTGCATCAGCAAGGTCTCTCCCAGGCAGAAATTTCAAGGCAGACAGGGGTTTCCAAATGTGCTGTCCAAGCGCTTTTGAAGAAGCACAAAGAAACAGGCAATGTTGAGGACCATAGACGCAGTGGTCGGGCAAGGAAACTTACTGCAGCAGATGAAAGATACATCATGCTTACTTCCCTTCACAATCGGAAGATGTCCAGCAATGCAATCAGCTCAGAATTGGCAGAAAACAGTGGGACCCTGGTACACCCATCTACTGTCCGGAGAAGTCTGGTCAGAAGTGGCCTTCATGGAAGACTTTCAGCCAAAAAGCCATACTGTGCTCAGTCTTGCCATGGTGTATGACTTTTGACAGTAAACTGTCTTCAGCAACCTCACCTTGTTAGCTGAATTTAGCTGTTCCTCACCCAGTTTTATTCCTCCTTCATAGCTGTTTTTGTTTCAGTTAATGATTGTGTTTCAACCTACATATTGAACTGATGATCATTAGCAACTGTTTGGTTTAATTGTATAACTGGAGAGGCCTACAAGCCACAATGTCTCACACCTACTGTGAAATGTGGTGGAGGATCAGTGATGATCTGGGGGTGCTTCAGCAAGGCTGGAATCGGGCAGATTTGTCTTTGTGAAGGACGCATGAATCAAGGTTGTCCAAGTACAAGGTTGTCCTGGAAGAAAACTTGCTTCCTTCTGCTCTGACAATGTTCCCCAACTCTGAGGATTGGTTTTTCCTGCAGGACAATGCTCCATGCCACACAGCCAGGTCAATCAAGGTGTGGATGGAGGACCACCAGATCAAGACCCTGTCATGGCCAGACCAATCTCCAGACCTGAACCCCATTGAAAACCTCTGGAATGTGATCAAGAGGAAGATGGATGGTCATAAGCCATCAAACAAAGCCGAGCTGCTTGAATTTTTGCTCCAGGAGTGGCATAAAGTCACCCAACATCAATGTGAAAGACTGGTGGAGAGCATGCCAAGACGCATGAAAGCTGTGATTGTTAAAATCAGTGTTATTCCACCAAATATTGATTTCTGAACTCTTCCTAAGTTAAAACATTAGTATTGCGTTGTTTAAAAATGAATCTGAACTTATTTTCTTTGCATTATTCGAGGTCTGACAACACTGCATCTTTTTTGTTATTTTGATCAGTTGTCATTTTCTGCAAATGAATGCTCTAAATGACAATATTTTTATTTCGAATTTGGGAGAAATGTTGTTAGTATTTTATAGAATAAAACAAAAATGTTCATTTTACCCAAACACATACCTATAAATAATAAAACCAGAGAAACTGATAATTTTGCAGTGGTCTCTTAATTTTTTCCAGAGCTGTATATAAATATATATAATTATTTATTATCCTTTATTTAACTAGGTAGTCACATTGAGATTAAAACATCTTTTATGAGTGAGACCTAGCTAAGCAGGTAGCAGCAAGTCAATTGGACAACAAGAAGAAATACACAATAAAATACAATTAAGACACAGGCAAATCACATTTAAAACAATATATCACATTTAAACAAAATACACAAAAGTAGTCAACTACTTAAAACAATTCAGTCACGAAATCATGCAGTTTACTCTTAAATTGCAATAAAGACATCTGGGTCTGCAACTTTAGTTTGGACTGGAACTCATTCCAGGACCATGGGGCATAATAAGCAAAGGATCCTTTACCAGCTTCAGTACGCACATTTGGGATTTTAAAATGCAAAAAAAGGAATGAGATATGTTTACTATGGGAAGCTATAAGGTTTTCAATTAAATAAGTATATTCATATAATTTACACTGAATAGCCTTATATACCAGAATATACCAGTGCTTCAACCTATGTAAAGCCAAAGAAGTCCAGCCTACCAAATCGTATAATATACAATGATGAGTATTAAATCTTGTATTTGTATTGTACCTCAATGCTGCATGATATAGCGAGTTCAGTTTACCTAAAGTTGCAAACATCATAGTCATCATAGTCAATTTGCGGCAAAAACATACAAGAAATAAGCCTCTTCTTGTTTCCATAATAACATATAACATGTTCATATAATAGTGATGTTTATAACGTATTCCCATGTCCAACAGCTGAGTGTGGAAACCTCACCTCTGTCCAGCACACTGCTTTCCTTCTGTTCATTTAATTCAGCCCTATTAGCATATGGTAATGCATCAGTAATTAGAAACATGTGATGCAAATGTATTCTAGCTGGACATTCAATATGCACATAATGCAATCAAATTTGAATTGGGTGAAAGCCCTAATTAAGTCTGAATATACCAATATCTGTGCGATAATTGCGATGCGCTAGTTCCAATAACTGTGCACCGCTGGCTCAAATAGTGTCAGAGTAACAGTCCACTCTGGAGTTGGTTACAATAGTACAAATGTACAATAGTACAGAACCCCCCTACCCACCCCCATCCGCACACACCGGATAGGCAGATTAGTTATGTGTTTTATCACTGTATTGATATGATGGACAGTGGTAATGTGTTTACATATACAGTTATATGTGTTCTGCACGGCTCCACAGGCATATCGGTATCCAACATGTAAGGATGAAGAGGGGGGGGGGTCCTGCCTGTTATCTTTGCTGTATGTTGTCACACATCTGTAAATTAATTGTATAAATATGTCACACACCCATCTTGTGGCCCATTGCTTTATTTGGCTATTCCATAGGTTGCTCCACATTACGGGTGCAGATGCTGTTCGGAGAGCCAAACACCATCAGGGCACTCTTGCTCAGAAAGGCAAAAGCGTTTTCCTAAAGCCAGACCGGGGATATGATCAACCAATCAAAGACCTGTATTTTCTCTGCAACAGTCCAATCATAAGTTAGCTGAGGCGGGACAAACATTTCTTAACATTTCAGGAGCGTACTTAGAATGAATTATTATTCTTACAAAAAAAATGGCATAACGAAAAAAATCCATTCCGGCGACTCTCAAAACCTTACAAACTGAGCTTAATCATGATGTTCAAAAGGGTGAGTAGAATGAATAACATAACGCATTTCTATGTATTGTGTATATAAAAATGCTCGTATATATTAATAATTCAAAAAAAAAAGTCAGTATCCAAAGGCTTTTTTAAAATTTTACTTCAAAAACATACAGCTATGTCGGATAGTATTTCCTCGTGATACAATACTGCCCATATTCAATAAAACAGTGGCGTTATCAGCTCATTAACTGAAAACTCGGCGCCTAGTTTTTGAGCCAATTCTTTTGAATGGTCTGTATGTATGTGTGCACGATATGTTGTGTGGTCTCGTCTGCTGTCATATCGGTACATGCTGTGATGACACCAATGATAGCAGCTTGTCGCATTACTAATGGCGACTGCCATCATTCTGCATTCTTGCTTGCCTGTTGTGTGCAGTTGCTATATTGGCAGTGAATGCGCAGACGGTCAAATGAACTGACTCTTAATTGTTTTCAGTCACATCAAGAGACCTTTTACTGTTGACCCCTTTTTTATAATCAATATACAAATGGCCGTGACAAAACAAACTTAAAGATCATCTACAGAGGTGTCCTGGTGCCACTTTTAATAGCTTTATACCCCATATCTTTGACTCTAATTTCTATAAAGAATATCCCTAACTAGATAAAAACAAACAAAATAAAAACATGTTGAAATAATCGACTTTTCTTATAGGATGATCAAGCCATACATGATTCCAGCAAGAATTATTGATATACTTTACAGTATTTACAGTATATATGGCGCAGTAAATGTGAGCAATGAAGGCAGGCTGTTATCTTATTGTAGGTGAGATTGGACCTGTCAGAGGGTCTGGGTGGTACAAGTTTAGGGTTAGGATTAGGGTTAGAGAAAGTAGTCTTAATGTATGTTTTAGTTGAAAATGCATGGATATAGACTTATGTGCAAAGAAAGATTGGATTGTTATAAAAAAAAATAAGGGGGTACAAATATTCAGAAGAGGAACCACTACTGCTTCAAAGGGGGGCAAAAAAAGAAAACAAAAACAGACATTGGCTTGTCAAACATGGGTGAATTAAGCCTTTAAAGCCTTCATCATTATATAGTGTATGGTAAATATTTTTATCAAGATTTATGTGCATTTATATTCCTATGACCTCCACATTAAAGACAGAGAGCCTCCTATAACTGAAGCTATCAAATAGCCGTTGATCGTGTCACTGTGACCGTACAAATGTCTAAGATAGTCTGTTTAATTTTTAAACAAGATATATGGGTTTGTTTTCAGGCTACAAAGTATTGACACAAACCATAAAATAACACAGAAGAGTGCTACATTCTAAGCACCTTCCTTGTAAATAACAGCAATGCTTTAAATACTGTCAGGGTCCTGGACTGGATAAATGACTCCTTTTAGCAAAGCTTAGTGGATGGCTGTGCTCACCATGATACTGTGGAGCTGTGCTCACCATGATACTGTGGAGCTGTGGTCACCATGATACTGTGGATCATTGAAGTGAATCTAAGCTAGAGCACAAGAAATGATATCATACCTGGAAGCAGTTACTTTTAGCCCCTGAAATATCTGCATATTTTAAATGACAGCAGAAGCAAAAAAACAGCACTCAGTGTGAAAGGATGCAAATTACGCTGTAACAACTAGTTATTGGTAATTACAGGGTTTAGAGACATCCACGGACTGCTTTGTTGTATAGGGTAGTAGGTGGAGCCAAAACAGTTAAAAAGACTCAATATCACAGGAACCAGGAAACAAAAACTTGTGATGAAACAAATGCCTGGTGTCTAGAGTTCTATTAAATTAAGAATCATGACTACTATTATTATTAAATAAATAAAGTTTAACCTCTAAAAAGTTCAGCTATTTGAAGACAAACAAGACCTTTCCTTTGTTTTTTTTCTATTCTGGTGGGTCTTGCAGTATTTATGTATCTTACATATTTGCTTATTTATTTTTTGTAAATATCACTGAGCCAAATGGAGACTTGCCTATGCAAACGCCACAGGCTAGAACTCTTCTCAGTTACTGAAATGAATTACTTAAACATTGCAAAAGAAATTATGTATGACTGGTTTTAATGGAGCAATGCCTGATGAATATCTCTGAAGTGAATATACATCACAAACTGGGCAGTGGCACATGTCAGCAATGCTTTGTTAAACTGACTGTAGTATTCTCGCACTGTAAAGAAAGGTGAAGTGTGGCTGGGTCTTAATCAGGCGTTTTCCATAGCGACTGTTTCGACTGGATTGATTCTTTCAGGCTGACTATCCAACTATAAAAGGGGGGACGGGGCAACACAGTGGGCAGAGCTGTGGGATACACAGAGCAGAGAAGTTAGTGGGCCTGGTTCAAGCTCAACCCAGGTGTCCCAGGCAACCAAAGTGTGAATGGGATATATGAACAGACATGGCAGTCTTAGCCAATATTTATGAGCAACATGAGAAACAATGAGACACACTCTTTTGCCCTTTCTCTCTCCCGGCCCTTACCGAATCTATCTGCTGCACTAGGTTGCAATGGTCAAAAGAGGACAGCTGTGGTACAAGGAACCAGGACACACTGGAAATCCATTGTCAACAATGATACCGTATCAGTACCTCCATAACATGAGCAGTATTGCTTCCATAGCCATTGTGTTTCTATCGCCTCCTGGCTCTAAAATGTTTAAAGCAAAGAAATGTTCTTCAACTTGTTTGGGTACTTGATAAGATAAAATAAAATAAGTTAATACAGATGCAATGTGGGATCTATAGCTTGATTTTATGCTCTGTTATTTATTACTTTTTAAATCCATTCAAGTACCGTTTGTCAGTGGTTTACACTGTTACTACTGTATATCTCTATATTTTGATGTATTTCAAAATTACATTTAAATTTACTTGAACTAAAAATGAAAAGCAACACTGTAATTATTAATGTAATGAAATGTTGCAAGTAAGGGATATTTCAAAACTAACCCTGTGTATCTTTCTTTATTTATCATTATTGAACATGTACGAACAAAATCAATTGTAAATCAAGTATTTTAAACACAAAAAAGGTTTTCCTAAAATTGAAGTCTCAAAAAGGGGGGGGGGGGGGGGGGGGGGGGGGGGTGACTTTTATTCCAGTGAGACCTATACAACGATTTTTACAGTAAATTATATTCTGCATGTATTATGTAACTGAATGTTAGTGGAATAGCTCAATAAACAAAAAGCTGGTCCAAAGTTAGCAACCTCCCCTCCATCCGGGCTGGTAATGTTAGCCTGCAAGCCTAGGAGCACCCTGAGACTCTCACAACCTCAGTGCTCGGATGGATCAGGTTCTATCTCGGCGGACACCTTTCGGTTGTTTTGTTTCTGAAACAAGCTCTGCACTTTGAGGCAGCTTGCTTTGTTTTTCCTTTTCAATTACCCACTTCAGGGCTCTCCCCCCCATACTCCTCCCATCTGTCTCAGGGTCTTCTTTGTGCCCGAAGAACAAAGGTCTTGTGGGAACCTTTGGAAATACTGATATACAGAGCTGTCCACAGAACGTGGTTGTGTGTACACTAGTGTGCCATTGTAGTGATCACTGCCAGTCAGGTCAGCCGTGAGCAGTGTCACTGAGGTCACTAAGATCACAGTGCTCACATGTATATTGCATATTTTTAGGACAGCGCACGCTATCAGTATTATTTTTTATATCATAAGTGACATCTGAGCAATGCAGTCTGTCAGAGTCTCTGTTCTTTAACATAGTTTAAATTATAGTCTAGGATAAAGACGCTAACTATATATATATATATATATATATATATATATATATATATATATATATATATATATATATATATAAAAATCTTTTTTCAGTTTCATGTCATCCAGAATTATCTTTTTTTTCTGTATTGGCTCTATCAAGTAAAATCTTAAATTACATTTATTTTCATTTTAATTGCGGACGTATAACTTAAATGAAGGGATATTTTTAAAACAAGCTATTGAAATAGACCCTAGACATCATATCATTGTTTAACTGTGGTCTGTTATCACTGAATACATAATGCTTTAAACATTTAACATTTAATAAAATACAAAATTTAGGTTTTTTTTTTTTGGTGGGGTGGGGGGGTGGGATTTTATAACACGTTGTGCAACTATCAATAAACTTAAAATTAAATACTTTACAGCATGGAAGCAATTTAAATTTACAATGATCTCATTTGCTCTAAATTTTGGTTATAAGAATATTAAAGAAACATTACATAACACTGTATGGATAACATTAAGTCTTTTTAAAGATATGTTTAAGTCAATGAAAGTATAGATATTTACGATGTCTGGTATTCAATAAATACAGTGTAGGTGCTTCTATGACAAAACTATTGATGTTCAGTGGACTACACAAGCACTGATTTGTGTAGAATTACTGCATGGCTAATCAAATCTAATTTATTAACTTCAAACACCAGACATTGCAGATGTGAAAGCAGATAGTCTCTAAATCAGTTTCGTGTATTTGTATTCAATTGTGGCTGAATTCTGAAGAGAATGGAAACAGAGGATACAGTTCCTTAGGAGACAGATGATGAGGCAGTCCTTTACATGAGGGAAATAATCAGTGGGAGTTTTTGGTTAAACACTTTTTGATGGTTTTTAGACAGACTCACTAATATGAGTATGAACCATCAGAGATGTCGTCTTCTTGTTTCGATTCACTTTATGTAACATTTTCTGCCTCAGTAATCAGATTCTGGTAACTTTTTATAACTCTTGTGGCTTCAGCAGGGCTCTCAAACTCCATAGGTACAGCTGGTACACCACAGTGTAGCCCTTAACCCAGAGGATATACGAAATACATCGATGTGCTGCTTCTTACTAAACTAAGGACAGAGTGCTACAGGAGGGACATATTCATGCCTGAGTCCAGGACGAAATTCCTGGTCGCCCCCATGCTTAGAGATAAACTATTGATGAGTTAAGAAAGTGATTAATTATAAACAAAAATAATGCATGTGTTAATATACCTATAATATTTCAGATCTGTTGCTCTTTAAACACAATCTTATAACAACCTCTGTGATGACTTCCGATGTTTCTCTGTTGTTCTAAAAAAATTAAACAAAATAATAGTTATTTTCTTCCATGAATATTTTGATAACTATCTATGAAGATAAGAGGATGCAAATGAAGCTGCTTTAAAAATTCTACAATAATCTTCTTAAGTCGAAGTGATAATGATCAGCCATCTTACGCAAACATCAAACAATGCCAGAACCTAAAGACTCAAAAGGATGATAAACAGGAAAAATCCAAAAACAAATTGATAAAAAAAGGGACTTTTCTGCATAGAAGCCAAAAACGTTTAAAACCAACCCCATTGGGTCTTATTCATAATTCTTTGTTATTTAAAGTTCATGTGTTATTTAAAGATTTCAGATTTTTAAAGACTGTTTTAGGGACCTCATTCAGACAAAGGGGATCCTTATCAGCTGATTGTATCCATCCATTTATATTAACTCTTGAGCTTTGTGAATAGGGTCCAGTGGCAGGGCTGAAGCCCTGCTGCTATAAATAGGGCATGTGTGGGAAAGTAAGGTTGGCAGGGATGGGGTTAAATCTTTCTCTGCCAGCAATCACAGTCGTGGCCATCCCCCAATTAGGTAATTGTTGCTAATTGGAGAGTGAGTACAAAAGGAAGCAGAAATTCTGTTTGTGGGAGGAGATTGGGGGTTGGGGTGTTTGTGCTGTGATCTTTTTTCTTTTCTTTTCTGTTTTTTTATTATTATGAAAGGCTCTGGGTCACAAAGGTCAGGCTGGTTACCTGCAGGAATTAGACCCAGAGACAGAAAGCTGCAGTTTTAAAGCACTTTTGCACACCTTATTAACACCTTATTAACCAAAACAAACAGGAACAAACAAAACAGCACGAGCAACAAAAGGTTTAAACAAGAGAACAACACACTTGTAGGCTGGGCATTAGCCTTCACTACTAAGTTGGCAAACAGTGCAAAACAATCACAGCACAAAGGAGTTTGGGGGTGAGGGTGCTGTGATTTTTCGTACTGTTAATGTTTAGGGTTTTTTTTGGTTACATTTTAGTTTCTATGAAACATCTTTATAATTTGCAAAAATTGTCAACTGTTTAAAAAATAGATTCCACAATACAATATTTAGAGTTACAATTGAAGTAAAGTAATTGATGCCAAATACAGTATATATGCGTTCTACCAGTGCTAATTTATGGATGCGAACCCTGGACCCACAATGCAATAATTAATCAAAAATAAAATTTAAAAAATGACTCAGCGGCATATGGAAAGATGCATGCTGGGAATATCAAGAAGAGACAGGAAAAGTAAAGAATGGATAACAAACAAAAGTATGCAATGTTGTTATAATGAAATGGCAGTGGGACGGACATGTGGCAAAAAGAATAGACAATCGCTGGACCAAGGAGATACTAGACGGATCCCAAGACATATAAGGCGACCAAGAAGAAGACCTCCAGGAAGATGGCAAGATGAAATTAGGAAACACACTGGAGCAACGTGGATGAGGGACGCAGCAGACAGGCTTTGTGGAAGAATCTTGGGGAGGCCTTCAACCAATAGTGGATTGAAAAAGGCTGACAATGATGAATTATATATAATTATACTTATATATATATATATATATATATATATATATAATATATATATATATATATATATATATAATATTACAGTGGGAGTCTGAACTTAAACAACCAATGTTACCACATTACTGAACTCAGAGGCTTGACTAGCTGAGGCTAGTCTCCATCTACTGAGATAAAACAAAAAACAATTTTCCACCCTAACCCACAGGACCCCAAAAGCCAATGCAGCCTCCCTGTGTGTCCCCAGCGTAGACCGACAGCTCCGTGCAATCAAGATGTGACCCACCCTGTACATCACATGGTATGTTTTTTACTAGGTGAGCCACTGAGGACTCTTCTAGACTGATAAATATGAAACTTTCCAGAAGTTAGATGGAATACTCCTGTAAATGGTACACTACACACCCACACTGCCTTTCTACATCAATACCATGTGACAGTAACTGTAGAGTGTACCATTTCTTCAAACAGGGGTGTGGGTGGTGGGGGTGGGGGAGACCTCGTGTATCATTGACACCCCCATAAAAAAACATAAGGCCTGCCACTTCCCGTAAGAGTGATTCTACATTATTAACTTTAAGAATTCAAATAATTTTAATTGGTTAAAAGCCAGTTGTTAGCTACCGGTAACACTTGCTCTCAAAAAAACACAGCTGTTCATCAAGCATTCTGTCAAGTAGTGAGAACATAAACAGAGAGAACATTCTTCCAATGAAATGTGTTTAGAATTGCATTTCAATGGAAAATAATAACTTGGTTGTCATTTGTAATACGCATTTCAACTGCAGGAAGCCTGAACTGAAGAATAGTTTCATCACCAATAGATCTGCCAAAAGTTGTATCCGTCCTTGTGTTTAAGACTCACTTTACGTAACAATTTATTACAAAATATTACATGGGTATTAAATGAAAAAAATAGGTGTTTATAGTCCATAATAACAATACAAATAGGCCATGCTGAAAACACAAAATCACTGTCTGCATTAATACCCCTTTATTAGTGCCTGTTGTACTTTCTGTTGTATAGCAGAGCTACCAATAGCAGAAAGGGCATGTTATTGTGTCTGATACTATAGTAGAGACAAGCAGGTTTCAGTGGAAAAGCATTCTCGTGTCACTACTAACGTAAGGGATTCATACTTGTATTCTAGTATCACAAGTGGTTTATTTTGATTATTTTTTGAGCATTGCTATGATTCCGAAGCTCTAAACTGGAACCGTTGTTGAATTATTTACGACCAACTCATTTCTCAGCATATGGAATAATGACCAATATTAAAGTACAATGCTGCATTCTCCCCCAATCTAAACACACACACACACAATACCCACAGAAACTATCAGTCAGAAGTGAGTGCAGCAGAACTGTTTAAAAAGTTCAATTCATAGCCTGCATTCAAAGATTAACCTACTCATCCATAACAAGTCAATGCCTAATCTGGATTATATAAGAAACTAAATCCAGTGCTGGTTTAGTCCCTCCACCCCCCAAATGAGCAATTAGGCACCTCCTCATCACTATTCAAACACAGTTACCCCTAAACACTGTAGTAATATTTTAAGGTGAAGGAGCAAACAGTCTTTGAAGAAGTAACGAATGGGAAAGCGCTCTGAAGTTAATAACCTTTTCAGCCATGCATGCACTTTCCCTTTTATCCTGATTTGCTTTTGAAGGAGCTATTTTAAGATGCTTCGCTGGTTGTCATCACTGTATTACAGAGCATCAGAAAACGGGAACAGAATCAGGTGGGGTTGCATTTTGAGCTCTGTTCTGCGAGGAAGTTACCCACGGCCAAGTGCCCAGATCCTGTTAATGTACAGTTTTGCAATTAAACAAGTAAATTGCAACACTAGGTGGCCTGCAACTACATTAAAGAACAGGAGGTAATCAGATAGACACAAAGCCTGAGAGTGTGTGCTGTGGCTGTCTAGTTTGCTGGCAGGGCAGTAGATACTGACTCAGCAATCTGTTACTACAGAGAAGTGCAAACAAATTAAAAAATAATAATTCCAGTGTTCCTGCTTTTTTTGCTCCCTCTACTTGTGTTTCAAGCTCCAAATCCATGTCAACGATCTGTTTGTGAATTAAAGAGAGGGATTTTTGGGATGGGCACACTCTTTATGTCACCACTGACTCGACCTGCCAGGGAGTGCTAATACAGACATGAAACATGATCTTGAGAGCAAACGCAAGCACGGGCCGGGGCTCCTCATCGCAGGGCCACATGGGTGTCCGAAAACTCTGGAACCCTGCCCAGTGTGCACATCCAAATGGAATGGGCACGGGTCTGTGCCAAAGATTTCCGGGAACGGGTCCAAAGAACATATTTGGAGAAAGGGAAATCAGAGAGGAAATGGCTTGTTGTTAGGAGAGGCGGGGGAGAAGTGAGCTGTGAAGGTGAGGATATAGGTGACTGGGTGGGGAATGCCCTTGGGAGGGCCTGGTGGCTCAGTGGTTAGTGGTTAAGGTTGTTGGTTTAGCCCCCATTCCAGGGAACAAAAGCCATTAAATAATGACTGTTTAAAAGGGAATTAAGACATTAGTTAAAACCAGCATCTTCACAACTGTAACTTACTGACAGAATTGAGCCTGGCAAACTATCCACCCTGTCACTTGGAGGGTGGCTGCTCTAGAGAAGGTATATATTGGCAGGAGGTGGACAATGTGTTTCAGGAAGCCCTAAGGCATGTGACTCTACAATATTTAAAAACAGATAGGACCTAAGCTTGACAAAATACTATTCCAAATTTAAACCTACATTTTCAAAAAAATGTGAATAGTACTTACCCCCACACAGACTTTTTCTTATGAGGGGAGAAACAAATTTACTGACAATAAAGAAAGGTAAGATTCTGCAAAGATAGGAACGAGAGTCACTTGATTGTATGGCAAACATTCTCTAATGCAAATTAATGTCATGGACAAAGAAAGAAAGCATGTGTGTGTGTGTGTGTGTGTGTGTGTGTGTATATATATATATATATATATATATATATATATATATATATATATATATATATATATATACACACTACTCTAATTTCTTGCCTTCAACACCAGTAAGAATGTATATTTACTGTTGCATATAAATGTCTGTGTGGCTAAATTGGTTGTATTGCTCAAGGCCTGACAAATACATAAATTCATGGTCCAAACAATGTTTATTTTGATCCTGTTTATAATCCAGGTCATTATGACCGCAAATGATAATCCCAGGCAATACTCAGCAATGTGTATTGCACTGTTAAACACGGGTTACAGTCCCAAAATAATAAACACAGTATTAAACACACACAAGATGTACACACATAATCACAGTGAGTGCTAACGTGCCAGTGGTGAAATATAATTCATTCATGCACAGTGGTGAAATGTTGTTCGGGTTTAGTGCTGGACTGAAGTAATACCTTCGAATCGTGTTGGCCATTTAACAAGTATAATTAGACACGACAAGAAAACAAATCACTCACGGTACGTTAATAGTTCTCCTTTAGTGGCTCACTCTTAACCATAACAAAGGAACACATCCCCTTGGTTAGCGAGTGCAACCATTTCTCATCCAATCCGCAGTTGCCACATTGCTTGAGAATCACTCAGACTTATTGAAAACATATGAATAGAAGAAGACAGGAAATAAAACTACTTACTCTTTGAATTCATGCATCTAATAGATCTTTGAGTTGGACAATTTTTCTCTGGGTTTTATATCCCACTATACAGTCATTCTCTGCTTGTGTATTGCATATGTATGCACACATATGTATACTCAAATAACTTGTATGTGTAACGGGAAGGTCTAGTACCTTAACCCTAACTGCACAGCTCTAAAGTATTAAAGTTTATATTCCATTGTATCTAGTGGCATAAAGAATAACAATAACAATACATTCACTTCATGACAGAGAGGGTTTTTAGTTTAATTTGTAATTGTTTTTTTTTTTTCAACTTCCCAAAGGAAACAAGTTATTGATTCAAAACATCAATGCTGTCATTTTAAGCAGCTCACTTGAATGTGTGCCCAAGACCAGGAAAAAAAACAAACAAAAAAACATAGTGCAAACAGTATCCGAGAGTTTCTGAAGAGGACAGTGGAATTGCTAGCGTACTTGATAAATGCCATCATGTGTGAAGTATGTTTAAAGTTCTTTATACTCTCAGTGTGTTCTATAAAGGATTTGGTTTCACACACTTTGCATGGTCAGAAAAGCAATATATAAAGAGCAGTCCTTTTGAGATCAGGGCTTACATGCTGGATTTTACCACACACAGTCAAACAGAGTGAATCATACCTGCTGTTTCTTTTCTCCTGATCCAGACTCCAAACATCAATTATAGCACTCTGCTTTATGTAGACTTTTTTCACAAATTATGACCATGTTGAGTTATGGGGCACACTTTGTTTTTCAGACAACTGGGTTTCATTTTCAAACTTGAGTCAGCTGTCAAGTAAATATATCAGTGTGTGAGTGAGCGAGTGTGTGTGTGTGTGTGTGTGTGTGTGTGTGTGTGTGTGTGTGTGTGTGTGTGTGTGTGTAAAACACATTTATCATTACAGTGTGCATTGCATTTCTGTTCCAGTGGAAAAAAAAACAAAACATGAAAAGCCACACACGCGGGTCGAAAAATATGAAGAATTTCACAGGGCAGGAAATCGTAGGCTTAGGGAAATATCAATGCGTGTAAGCTCTCACGGCTGTGACACGGCTAGGAAATCCACTCCACTAAACAAACAAGCAAGCAGGATTCTTTTACTTTGCTTCTCTGTTTGTAGGTACAGTATTCTGACAGGGTGCCCTATGAACACATACAAACTTGCACCCCACTGGCAGTCAATAATGTTTACCCTGTCTCGGCCTGTACAAAGTGAGAGCCAATCTTCAGAAACCACAGCTGTTTACACAGACTGGTGGCAGTTTGGCACGTCAAATGTACATTATTTAATATGTAATTCCACAATGATTACGGCAAAGCTGCCGCATTAAAAAATGATGAACACAAACCATTCACACAATAGTCTGACCTCTCCTTGCACCCACAGGATTTTTTTCAAAAGAATAAACTGCTGTTGTGACAATTACTAAATACGAACTGTTAATGCACAGGCTGGTTAGTATTGCTTTAGATAATACTGATACAGGAGTTATTTCTACAAAAATTCAAGTTATTAAATATTTTAAATGGTATCTCAATGTCTATCTTGACAACATGTTAAGATAATTGTAAGTTATTACTCAAAATAAAGTTGATATTGTACAGTGCTCAATTTTTTTTTTTTTTTTTTTTGTCTGATAGGGTATAGCTCTGGAAAAGTCAGAAACCAATGTCTGAGACATATTACTCTAAACAAATAAAATATTTAAACATGTAATAAAAAATGGTGAGCAGCATGACATAAGGGGTATAATTTTAAAGGTGCTCAATAAATATGCATTTATAATTCTACTATTACTGCTACTAAAATAAATACTACTACCACTACTACTACTACTAATAATAATAATAATAATAATAATAATAATAATAATAATAATAATAATAATAAATAATAATAATAATAAATAAAAGGCATCCTCTTTGGTAGTGGTTTAATGGAATAATGTCCTAAGTCTCAGCTAAGTCCCAAATAAAGACCCAACACTGTGTTTTGTTTATTGAACATCAGTATGTAGCTGTGTTTACTTGAAGGAAGAATTTTGATTAATAGTGTCGTGATCACCAGGGTATTATCAGGGGTTTATAGTTATCTTGTCCTTGAAATCGCGCCCAGCATAATATCTCTCTCTGCTTGTTTATCTGTCCATAGAGTTGTACTGGCCTTTCTTAATTAAAACAACTGAATATCATAAAAGTTACAGACTATTATTCTTTTGTGGGATATTTTTATTCTTTCAGGAGTCACCTCAGTGAGGTCCACATCAATAAAGTGCCATCAAACAGTCAGTGGATTTTGATTTAATATGGGACAATGCATTACAAGGGAACAGTGTAACACATTTTCTAGTGTTGTTTGTCCTCTGGACAAAAGATTTAGCAACATATGTGGCAGGCCACTAATGGTCTGGTACAATCACCTATTAAGCTTGTTCCTAGAAATAGAGGAAGTCTATAATCTCTTTGAATAGAAGTCTATAATCTCTTTTATGTGCCTCTGAGTCAGAAGATAAAGTGCCATCATATTACAACTGGAACTATGAATCACAAGTGTGTCTATTCTGCATGTGATTCATTTGGCCCGACTCCTATGTGTTTTAGATTGGTCTGGATGCACACCATGGAGTTAATGCCATTACATTCTAAAAGAATAACATGAAATGTTTTCACGTCTTAACTCAAGCCAACCACTGCCCACCCAAGTCGCTCCAGTTGCTGTTGCATACCTAGTTTAAATCTTAGGATAGATTGGGATAGAGACAAATTACTAGCCCTGTGCGTTCCTAACTTCAACATTATCAAACGTATTTCCGTTTATTAAAAGTTGATTTGCTGATTGCTATCCAATTTCTTACTCGCTGATCAAGGTCAGGAAGCAACGTGCCACTGTGTCTATTGTGTTGTCAGTTTGTCACAGTCTGGTTTGCACAGGTGTGTAAGCAATTAGAATATTACCTTAAATGACCGGCCACACTTCACAAGCAACACAACATTAATGGCAGCACACAAGTGCTAGAAACACCACACCAGGTTATGTTCTTACACCAATATTTTTATAAACCAATTCTAAACAGTTATGAATACAGTGTAACTAGAGATTAATTAGCAGCCAAACAATGGCCCAAGGCTATCCACATTGACTGTAGACAGCCTTTTATGCTTCTACTAATCTAATGCTTTCTAGGTCTCACACTCTAGAATGGAATACAGTAGTTCAAATCCGAGCATTCTTGTTACTGGAAACATGGCTTAAGTATATTGAATTTAACATTGTAAATTAGCTTTTTTCCCTGTGTATATACATATACTAGCACAGCTTACCAAGTTTATATTATATTATATGTTTACTATATTACTGTAATTGTTATTATGTTTCCACTAAGCACACTTTTACCACAGTAACTGCAGTAAACCATAACATGGGGATTCCCACACATCACACAGTACTAGAGCATATGTGCAGTGCATCACACAACACTAGAGCAGATGTGCAGTGCATCACATAGCGCTAGAGCAGGTGTGCAGTGCATCACACAGCGCTAGAGCAGGTGTGCAGTGCATCACACAACACTAGAGCAGGTGTGCAGTGCATCACACAGCGCTAGAGCAGGTGTGCAGTGCATCACACAGCGCTAGAGCAGGTGTGCAGTGCATCACACAGCGCTAGAGCAGGTGTGCAGTGCATCACACAGCGCTAGAGCAGGTGTGCAGTGCATCACACAGCGCTAGAGCAGGTGTGCAGTGCATCACACAACACTAGAGCAGGTGTGCAGTGCATCACACAGCGCTAGAGCAGGTGTGCAGTGCATCACACAGCGCTAGAGCAGGTGTGCAGTGCATCACACAGCACTAGAGCAGGTGTGCAGTGCATCACACGACACTAGAGCAGGTGTGCAGTGCATCACACAGCGCTAGAGCAGGTGTGCAGTGCATCACACAGCGCTAGAGCAGGTGTGCAGTGCATCACACAACACTAGAGCAGGTGTGCAGCAGGTGTGGCCACATTTGGACCTTCTGGACCAAACCTGTTATAAGTTGTTAATTAAACCAACTTAACCTCCTTCCAGAGCACAAAGTAGTTAAACCAGTAGTGGATCAGATTATGATTGGACAGCCCTGGGCTTGCGAAACCGTGGTACAAAAAGCCAATGTACATTTTGTCAAACTACTGAGCCATGCAGCAGAGAAACACCATTCAGTCTGGAATTCTTTGTAAATTTAGCATAAACAAAAATATCAAAGCAAAGCACGGTGGGCAGATACTGTTGGGCCTAAGTACATGTTCCAAAACCTGAGCCTGAACCTGGTATGAATGGGTGCATTGTTAAATTCACCACTGCATGCACCGATGTAAAACAGATTCACAAAACTGTTGTTAAAATCACCAGGAGTTGCTCAATGAACAGTTGTTAAAATCACCAGGAGTTGCTCAGCGAACAGTTGTTAAATTCACCAGGAGTTGCTCAATGAACAGTTGTTAAATTCACCAGGAGTTGCTCAATGAACAGTTGTTAAATTCACCAGGAGTTGCTCAATGAACAGTTGTTAAATTCACCAGGAGTTGCTCAATGAACAGTTGTTAAATTCACCAGGAGTTGCTCAATGAACAGTTATTAAATTCACCAGGAGTTGCTCAGCGAACAGTTGTTAAATTCACCAGGAGTTGCTCAATGAACAGTTGTTAAATTCACCAGGAGTTGCTCAATGTTGTTAAATTCACCAGGAGTTTCTCAATGTTGTAAATTCACCAGGAGTTGCTCAATGTTGTAAATTCACCAGGAGTTGCTCAATGTTGTAAATTCACCAGGAGTTGCTCAATGTTGTTAAATTCATCAACAGTTGCTCAATGTTTTAAATTCACCAGGAGTTGCTCAATGTTGTTAAATTCACCAACAGTTGCTCAATGTTGTTAAATTCACCAGGAGTTGCTCAATGTTGTTAAATTCACCAGGAGTTGCTCAATGTTGTTAAATTCACCAGGAGTTGCTCAATGTTGTTAAATTCACCAGGAGTTGCTCAATGTTGTAAATTCACCAGGAGTTGCTCAATGTTGTAAATTCACCAGGAGTTGCTCAATGTTGTAAATTCACCAGGAGTTGCTCAATGTTGTTAAATTCACCAGGAGTTGCTCAATGTTGTTAAATTCACCAGGAGTTGCTCAATGTTGTAAATTCACCAGGAGTTGCTCAATGTTGTAAATTCACCAGGAGTTGCTCAATGTTGTTAAATTCACCAGGAGTTGCTCAATGTTGTTAAATTCACCAGGAGTTGCTCAATGTTGTTAAATTCACCAACAGTTGCTCAATGTTGTAAATTCACCAGGAGTTGCTCAATGTTGTAAATTCACCAGGAGTTGCTCAATGTTGTAAATTCACCAGGAGTTGCTCAATGTTGTTAAATTCACCAGGAGTTGCTCAATGTTGTAAATTCACCAGGAGTTGCTCAATGTTGTTAAATTCACCAGGAGTTGCTCAATGTTGTAAATTCACCAGGAGTTGCTCAATGTTGTAAATTCACCAGGAGTTGCTCAATGTTGTTAAATTCACCAGGAGTTGCTCAATGTTGTAAATTCACCAGGAGTTGCTCAATGTTGTAAATTCACCAGGAGTTGCTCAATGTTGTTAAATTCACCAGGAGTTGCTCAATGTTGTTAAATTCACCGTGATCACTGAAGCAGCGGATTCACCAGGGTTGACAGTCGGCGGACTGCAGCTAAACCAAAATGGCCGCTCCCACTGTGGAAATTTGACTCGTACAGAGATACTATTATCAATGTAATTGCAGATTCAGAGACGCCAAATCTTTTAAAAATGGGTATGGAGTTGTGTATTTTTAATAAATATATAATAGTCTAATAAACATACTGAAAACAATATCACATGTGCCAACTTATCCAGAGCAGCCGACTGAGCTAGTGACGTACAAGAATTTGATATGAGAGAGAGAACAGATTTTCTTTTTTTATCGTGTATGTTATTTGTCCTTTTATACTTCAAACAAATATGTTACAAAGTTGCGCAAAGTGGGTGAACTGTATATAAAAGTGTATTGATTAATATATTCATACTTATAAATATTCACAGATGCAGGCTAGCTGCTTTCTACATTTTAATGTAACAACAAGCTAGCTCCTAATTAGTCAGTTAAAGATAACTAAATCTTCATCCCAATAAGCTTTCAACTCAAACAGGTCAACCAGAGCCTTGCATGCCGCAGCAACCTTTCTATTATTATTATCATCTATGTCGATTCACCAAACTGTTGTTAAATTCCCCGCACCAATGAGCACCAAATGATGTCACTTCCGGTAAAGCGACACAGGGCACCTGTGTTACCTGTTCTGTGACAACTTTATGATTCATCTCTTAGGCATCGTTGTTTTTCTTCTCCCTGCATTTCCACTTAAAACAGACAGAACAATCACTTTTTTTTTTTTTTTTTTAAAAGACAGGACTTCACTTTTCTTGGTGAGTAAACAGGAGGTGGTAAAAGGGGCATTGTTGAAGTGCAGTGTTACACCAGGCCTGCCTTGAGGCTACTTTCACATTGTCCTGCCATTAGTGCGCTGGGAGTGAAGCAGATGCCACTCTACTAGGCCTGACACAGTTTAAACATAAATATAACCTTCGGGAAAGAATTGAATCAGGATTGCCATTACAGACCAGTTGAGAGAGGCAAAAACATCCAGGTCAGGAGTTGGAATGACCTCTGCAGATTAGAAGCACTGAAGCAGGACCGATACAACATCAGAGCAACTTAAACAGAACGGGAGACACTTAAACCTGTCACTCAGTCATTAGAAGAAACAGGTTGTGTAGCAATTTAACCTTCTGCGTTAACCTTTACATGTTGACAACAATCGAAATGCAACATCAAGCATAATGGAAAAAATACATCTACATTCACTTTTAATAAATCTTCAAAGGGACAGAGCAAAAATTGTTTTATTTCTTGAAGTGGGGTGATTGTATGTTATAAAACTAAACATTGTAACAATTAAAAGAAATATCCCATGTACCAGAAAAAATAAAATTAAATAAAATTAAATAATTAACCTTGTGCAGTTCATATACTGTATAACAAATCCTTTATTTAACCAGATAGGACCAGCTTTAAACACGTTCCCATTTACAGTGTTGACCATGATAACAGTTACAGGAGTGGAACTTGAGAATGTACAATATTTGAGAATTAGTTAGCTGAAGGGGGATTTGGTATGGGTCACGTCACAAGTTCTTTGACATATATTTGGATTTAGCACCTTTAAATGTGACTTCACTGACTAGTCTGAGTTTACAATGGAGGCTAAGCCTGATGGCCAAACTCAACTTGAGAGTAATGGAGTCTTGAACAGCAGACAGGAACTATATATCTCAACTGCTTAAAGATTAAAATATGTTAATCATGACATTCACGCTTTTTTCTTTATCATTTCAATCAATACAGTCTTTTCAGAACCACAGCGATAGCTACACAGAAATCTATAGAAGAAGCTAAGTCTTGAAATGCAGGCATTGTATGTGTAAATGTAATCAGCTATCAGTATACCATGTGCTGCACCCATATGTATAATACCTTCCACTCAGCTCTTTGCCCCACTTAACAACACAGTCTGAAGTCATTGTGTATCAAGTGACAATGTTTCAAAAGCTGCAAATCAGGCAGCAATTAGGATTTTTGACAGCCCCACAATGGGACCTATGTCAAGGGTTCCTTTGGGTTAGTAAATACTGTACAGTGGTATTAAAGATACTCAGACACTTACTGTACATATTATTATCCATGGGTCTGCACATTACAGCTTCGGTTAAGTAAAAAAATAAAGTCCCAAGCAAAGCTCAATACTGTATAGAAAGTGTTTTTATTCACTGATACTGGCTGTGAAAACAAAAAAAAAACTGCAAGCTTACCATAACGTTTGCATCTCTAATATAGAACAATTAGCAATCCAGGAAGTGGCAACCATTCTTTCTAGTAAGACTTACTGTCGCGGTTTTGCTATCTCTATGTTCTTTAAGAGATGCAGTAGGAGGCACACAGCTTGCCTGCTACGCTGTGTCACCATCATTACATTACAGTGCATTCCCACCAGCTGTGGGTTGGAAGTGCACGGATGGATAGACCCAGTAACCTCTTTTGAAGACCATTTCAGATTCTCACTTATAAACCAGCCTGGATAGTGGTGCAGCTTCTTTGGCCTGCTTATTTCTGAGTCCCTGCAAAACAAGTAGAACATGTTCTTTTGTGCTCTGATTTTAGAAACCTGCCCTATCCCAGTCCAATGAAGTTACTCGCACATGTACTATGTGCCCCTTTTCAACGGTTCAATCATACCTGTGGAAAGCTTAAATGGTGGGTGGAATAGAAAATAGTGCTAACTTTAACATTATTGTACAATTTGAGATTGAAGTACCGAGCTATTCGGGGTGTGTCCAGTGCTGTCCTTAAAATCTAATTTCAATCCAGGAATTCATTCCATCTGTCTTTGAATGATTCAACTGGCATAGCTCTTCAGTTTCTATGGTAAATATTTAAAGTGTAACTATTTAAGAAATTAATGAAAAAAAAAAAACGGTGGACTAATATATGAATTTGGGATCAGATTTGACCATAAAAGCTGTTTAAATGAGTTAAGTTAATCTAGTTCCTGTGCTACGGTATACCAACTGAGATTGTATTCTCTAAATTAAATCCAAAACTTTTTTTTCTAGTTGTAACCACTGTGTTATTTCTATTTCCTAAACTCAACATTTGTATTCTGGTTCCAAACTAGGTCATTCCAGTTGCCGTTATTTTTTTTAGCATGGATTACTAAGAAATACCGACTGAACAACTTGTAAGAAGCTGATGGATATTGTACCTTTATTTTTGAAGAAGCATGCTTAGATTCTGGTACACAATACGCTTCTGTTTGTTTTATTTATTTTTCTTTATAAAATCTGTAGTATTTGTATTATTTTCAGGTGGTACATGTGTAGTGTTTAAGTTCTACAAAATGAACTTCTACAGAAACACACACACACACACACACACACACACACACACACACACACACACACACACACACACACACACACACACACACACACACATTCACACCAGCCTCACTTTCAAAGTGTGAACACTGCAATAAACCCATCATCTCCAACAACAATGGAGCATGAAAAGATGAAAAAAGAAGTAGAAGAAAAAAATGTGCCTGCAAAGAATGAAGCAACCCATTCACTTTGAAATGCTCTCCACAGTCCGATGAACACCACTAATTACAGAGAGCCATTCCTAAATCTGTGTCGCACACTACAATCAGAAACCTGCCCTTAAAATAGTTTGAACACTCTGAGGATCAGGACTAATTACACTTCTAAGCCTCATCTTCTTTGAGGGTGGGAGTGGGGGGGGGATTCTCTTCTCTATGTCCTTCTTTATGCCCCCCCTTTCTTCAGTGTGCATTTAAGCACGCTTCATTGAGAGAATGGCCAACCTGGACCACTCAGGACTCTAGTGCAGCAAGAAACCAAAGAAAATGCCTCAGCTCAATCCGGGCGTCTCAAATAAGATTGCTGTGGTTAAGCGAGGCAAGGGTGACAGAACTGTAGAAGAAAACAATAAACTCCCCTCCTCCCCCTGCACACAAAATAGGTGTTTAAGGCTGAGGGAGGCCCCTTAAGGCTGTTGATGGTGTTTAAGCGGTGCACTGAGGTATTTAACAGGGAAGCTTTCTAAACATTCACAGTGCGACTGAAGCCACGGGGTACAGCTGGCTATAAAGGTTCGGGGGTGGGGGTGGTGGTGGGGTGGGCTGAACTCCTCCCACTTAAACCCAGTAGGGTCAACAAATAGGGGGCGGGGGGCATTACACCTCCAACAGCACTGCAGGCCAATTAAAGGGATCATATCACTGCCAGCACATTTCTGGATCATCTGTTTCGTAGTGGCAAGTGATATCCTCGAACTTATGGTATCCTGAAGTAAGTACATTTATTATATACATAAATGTACAGTATCATGGATATGTTTGAAGGCATATTGACAAGACTATCTGAATTATTCCTTATCAGATCATGCTGTCACTCACTTAAATGCTGATGGTTACAGATATGAACAAGAGAAACTGCATAAGAAGAAAAACAGGAGACTTGAAAAATAATTTTGAAATAAACATAGCAATAAACAGCTAAAGATTTTTCTAAAATGCTTGTCTAAATGTATTACTAATTCTAGGATTACATTTTACAAAGTTCTTAATAACTAACGGTTATTAGCATTTTATGCAGATGCTTTTTTTTTGTTGTTGTTTTGTTTTGTTTTTTTGACATTTCATGCACAGTTATCATAGTTTGTTCTTATTACATAAAATGTAACCCTAGCACAAGTGTCTTCTGATTAAGCGTTTAATATCTTGGAAGAGAGAAAGTGGTGACCCAGTAACCCATATACAGGATATGGCTATGTGGCTGTGGTTTTACTATGGGAAGCAGTATGATTCAGACAATGGCTCCAGTCTGGTGAAAACAGGAAGGCCTACTGCTTTAACCTGGCCTTTCAAATACATCTAGGATATACAAACAATAACACCTTTTATCCAGCATTCTGGCAGTCAAGTGACTTAAACTGAATTAGATTATTGTTCAATGATACTCAATGTAAGGTGATTGACTGACAAATTGTGGTTACTCTGGAAACCTCAGAATGCAAATATGAGTCACTGGACTTGTAAAGATAACCCACCTCCTCGTTTTGAAATGACACCCATATTTTCCTCTGCAAATTCAATTAACATTCTGTTTGAGAAGAAAAGGTAGCTGAGACAAGTTTCCTTGTAAGTGAATATCCGCTCTCTGTAACTACAACCACCACTACTGCCATTACATTATCGCTGTCTATTAGACAGTAGTGTCACATATCAGGCTATAATGCAAGGACAAAAGCAACAATTATCTTCATTCAATTCACACGCCTGAAAGGTGATAGTTTTAGAAGAGAAGCAGTACACAACAAAATAAATCAGATTCTATTTGGAGAACATGCTTCTTTTTAAAGACTGTAATATAACCTGAGACCTGAATGTGACCCCTTTACACTTCCAGGTGAGAAAGTAGGTAAAAACAGTAATTGCTATAATCTGAAAACTTTTCTGAACAAAACAGCATGTGAAAGCAGGTCAAAGATGAAACCATCAGAGCTTACCCATGCCAGTCCTCCACAATAATGACCAGCTTCAGTGACAATTGAATCGATGATTCTTATGACCTTGCTTTAGTGTGATTGGATATCAAAGTTGCTTGCTCAGCAGCATAAATAGGGAGGCTTTCTTTTCTAATAGCAGCACAGCATTACCTTATTTAAGTTCCAGGGAAGGCATAAAGGAGTTGAGATTTTTATAAGGCTGTGTGTGAGAACGATGAGTATTAACTTCATCAGAACAGAACAACATAACAAGATGTATGAATGAGAGGACATTATTTGGTCCATCAATGCTTGTCCAGTCCCTAGAAGAATCCCAATGATTCCGCATCAACAGTGCAACGAGGTGTAAAGGAGGGTGTCTTATCGTCTGTCCAGAGTCTATCTCCAATTCATTTCCAATGGTGTGGAGGCAGGCTTAGGACATTTTCCTTAAATCAGTGGCATGGTAAGAAATCCACAACAAACCTTTTAAATTGTTGTACAAAAAATCCTATTTAATTGATCAACATTGTATAATTTCAATATTTTTGCAGCTGTATCATTGCAAACTATATTAGTAATACTTATACAGGCAAACACTGCCATTACAGAATATACAGAATACTGCCATTCTGTACAGCAGCACAGCAAAAAGTGAATATAGTGTGATTATGAAATTATTTTAAAAAATTATATTCCAATACTGTCCCTGAATTAGAGGATAAGCCTTTAATAATGTGTAATCATTAGATGTTTTATGCACCAAATATTTTTTTTTTTGTCATTTTTTAAATTAAATCTTCATACAATTCACTAAACAGCCAGCAGAGTTTACAATAAATTCACTACCGGATGCATGAAGGGGTTAAACTGATTTCTCCTGCTACCTTATTACTTTCTGTCCTATACAGTAGCATTACTAAAAAATCAACACATGTGACCATGATACCTGTAGCTTTAACACTAGAAGCCATGTGGTAGTCATTTTGGTTTTTGGTTTTAAAATGTAATTATCCCCTCGTGTAACACATATGGGGCTGCGCATTCATGTACCTTTCTGTCCGTATGTGTTAAATATTCTCACAAAGCATGAAAAGTGGGAGTGCAGAAAGATATATTTCATTATACCTAAAAGCGCCGGGAGCAGTCATATTCACGGCCACACAGAAAACAACTGTATTTTGATTATACAGAATGGAATTTTCCTTTATTATTTTTACTTACCAGTCCGTAGTGTGTTTAGCTGTAATTAAATCAGTCTCTGCTCTCTGCCTGAGTGAATGACTGACAGTCTATTGTTTTTCAATCAGTCTTTTCAAAGTCTGGCGTCTGCTTGCCAAGTGCACTTTTTTTGGTCAGTCAATTAGCATTGGGACTAGGGAAAAAAAATACCATAGACTGTGGAGTTTTACAATGCAAAAAAAATATGGAGTTGAAGTACTGGATCAGATGGCTGTGGCCTGTAACTGTTCAGGTGTTTTACAATGTATTGAACCTAGCAGCCATCAACTCCTGGGTACTTTACAAAGAATGCACAGAGAAGAATTTACTAAGGAGAGAATATATTTTACAGTTAGCACAGGAACTTTGCAAGAAGCATTTGAAACAGAGGGAGACTGCCAAGCGTGTACCCACAGCTGAAGCTGGCAACCCCGCTGAGAGCCTCAAGAGATGCCAGTGTCAGGTTGGCAAGTGCAATAAAAATAAAACGTCAGACAGCAAGTGTGGAGAAGCATATTAATCTGTGTTGATTGTGAACAGCCTTAGACTCAAGGTAAAGAAATAAATTTTGTTGATAAAAAGAAAACAAACAAAAAAGAAAAATAAATTACTTTTTTTATAACTTGTTGTGCTGCTGCGATTCTGTAAAAAGTTTTCTTCTAAGTTTATTTATCTACATTGTTCAGTTGCTTTATATATATATATATATATATATATATATATATATATATATATATATATATATATATATATATATATATATATATACACACACCCACCCACCCCTCGTTATATCGCCCCTCGCTATATTGCAGATTTGTATATATATATCGCGGTCCTAGAGTTGGCTCCCCATTTTTACAGTCTAACTGTGTATGCCTTAGCTACAATATACATAGGTACTTACAATTACTGTTCATTTTTAATCGTTTTAAGCAAAAAGTTTTTATTTCATACTGTACTGCACATCACAAACAACAATATACGAAACAATTAAACAAAGCATTAATATCGTACTGTTATTACATAAACACACATACTGCACAATAACACAAAGCAAATTAAATATCTACTTGCTGAAGCTGTTTTAATTTTAGCCAATGAGGTGTGGCAAAAGCCAAAAGGCAGTGACGTCAGCTCCCTAGCAACAAGCCACCTGTGTTGGGAATGGATTCTTTCAATGCAGCGGGTTTGTACATTTGAGAAAGGAGAGGAACACTGAAGACTGAAATTAACTGGAGACTCAAATTGATGAGAAGCAGTTACAATTAACAAATTAAAACGGTGTGCTGCTTTTTATACGAAAAATGAGAAAAAGCAGGTTGTGTAGAGGATTTATACTGGACCCTGACGCACCTGATAAAACGAGGGAGTGGTTGTACAGTATTTATTTGTTAGCCTATTTGTTTTTCTATGGGTCTCGCGCTTAATATGCTTCTGTTGTTCAGGTATTTATGTAACGTACTCAATAATAATAATAATAATAATAATAATAATAATAATAATAATAATAATAATAATAAATTACATCCGACTGTTTCTCCTTTCATTATACTATTTACAGTGTTTTGAATACAGTCGTCAGAAAGACTGCTGCGGGGATTCTAGGTATGAGTATATCTCCGGGTCTCTAGTGTTAAATGTCCTATACCCTGGTACTTTACAGATCTGCAACATACAGTTAAAGCTTCTTACTAAAATAACACTAATAATATTTAAAAACATATCTTTCCAAGTCCTCTATACAGGTTTGCATTCCTGAATGAGCTAAAATCAACAGGCTTCAACAGGGGGTATAAACTTTTCTTATCTTCTGCCGTTTGCCCTCTCTAGCAGTAGTCTCTCTTTTTTGTCTGACTGCTGTGAGATTTGGAAATAAGAAATCAGGTTGTGACATTAGACCTGTCATAAAGAGAAGAGGTTGTGATTCTCTTGTCAAGCCGGTGTAGGGCAGACGGTAAAGATCAGATGACCAGTAATGATCACATGACCTAATTTGGTGGCAGATGCTGCGGCCTGCAGATTAGGCTCCTCCTGCTGTCAGTTAAGCTACTCCATTTGGTTCCAAAGTAATTGCCAGGTTAACCACATGCCTCCACAAAACAAGCTAATAACATGCTTTCCAAACAGTGACGAAGGAATTAACAACAGGTTCTTCAAAGACTTAGTCTCCTCGTCTCTTCATACACAGCCCAGTGCTCTGCAAAAGGTCTTGCTAAATCACCAGGATTTCATTTTTGTAGATTGCTTTTTTTTTTTTTTCCTGGTTACCAGTCCACAGGGATTTATTCTGCTTACAAAGAAAACTGTCTTCACCTTAACTGACATTTTAAGACTTTTATTAGCCACAACAGGAAAAAAAATAATACTACCGGTCACACTGTGTTAGCAAGGAGAAAAAAAAAAGAGAATAGATTTAAAATGCCAAAAAGAGAATTATTTAATAGCATTAAAATGCCATTTAGTAAGAAAAGTAGTAACTTATTTACACAACCTGCATACTCCGCTGACTTCATGTCTTGTTTATCACGCACTATTTAGGCTAGTTAGTGGATTGGTATATTATTATTGTTTTACTTTTTAAATTGTGATTTTCCATGTGAACTCATTAAACCATTTCACATTTTAATAATGGTTATTATAATTGCACTCTGGTTTTGTTATTTAGAAGTTAATACACTGCGTGTATAACATCATCTCAGCTTCTCATCACGGTCCTCTTGCCCAAACTGCATGAGATTGCATTGCTAAATACAGTACAATGAGAGACAATGGGCTAGATTCTCAAAGCTCTTTACTCCAAACCGACATGAAGGGAAAATGCACAAAATAACATTACTAAACCAGAGATACACAACTCAAACATACCGTTTACATGATTGTAAATAGATGCAAGTTGTTTATTTTAATTTTTCAGAGATAATATTACCAGATTATTATACCTCTGATTTAATACCGCTGAAAATACAGTCCAATATATGCATTTAGGGTTTCTTAAATACTATGTGATCTATTTGCATAGTTTAAACAAATATTTTGATATAGCCTGTTTTTTAATACGTATTGTTATTAGATATTCAAACATTTTACATTCTTTTTTAAAAATTTATATAACATTTCTTTGTAAAACTTTGCTGCATTTTAATAGCCAACAAAAAACAAGTTTGTTCATGCAATGGATCTAACACAAAAAGGGGAAATCCATTTTTTACAGTTAGAAAAAAAGAATGCTGGGATGTGTCTGATTTTCAGGACGGGGTCCTGCGAAGCTGAGGGATCACAAGCACCTTGAGGGCTTCCAGTGAGGTAATTATCATGCTGTGATGAGCTAATCTCACACTGAATACTACACCTGCCTAATTCGACTAATAAATAAGCCTCAGCCATCCTCACTCTGCCTGGACTGACTTATTATACCTTCAAGATCAGCAAAGGAAAAAAAGACTCATATCATTGTTGGGCCAAAGGTGAATTGCCTGGAGACAAAGTGGGAATGAAATTCACACAGTCCTATTCTACCAGCCATTGAAACCACATCACCCTGAAGAGCAGAAACTTATAAAGCTTTTGCACTTTAACACATTTATATGTGTTTCTAAAGGTGAGCCTGTATGCGGCTGTTTTCAAAGCATAATCACCCCAGCTGAGTGCTTCATAACAGTTTCCCAGGTCTTTGTCCCATCGTTTTACTTTGCCAAATGTGTTAAACATATCTATTTTTATTTGATTAATTACAAAAATATCTACACTACTACCCTACAAGGATTGCATTTTAATAATGGAGCAGATATCCTAATAAAAACAAAACTACGGGTGTTTTTTTGCCACAATTCTTGTCATTAAGTAATCGTACACAGTTGTTACAGGTTTTGGTGCTTGCCACTTTTTAAAAGCCATAAATAATATGTTATTCTAGGAACCAATACCACGATCCTGGTTAATAGAACTCATTCTGCAATTTGCACAATGTTGCGAATGTAACGTAAATTAATTTGCTAATGTTTGTAAGCAGTGCACACACATACAGAGTCCTCATGTCCTCATAATCTTGGACAGCAATCAGAATGTATGTTTCCATTTTAATATGACTATTTCACAAAATAACAAACAATCAGGAATCAGTCAGTTGCCATGTGAAAGGAAATAAAACTCCAACATGCGCTTAGACTACAAACAGCTACAATATACAACACATCACACCGCACAGCACCCTGAGAACACCATACCATGAAGCATGGTGGTTGCAGTACCATGCTATGGGGATGTGTCTCTGTGTCAGGGCCTGGAAAGCTTGTGAAGATAGAGGGAAAAATGGATGCAGCAAAGTACAGAGAAATAGGCAAAAATTGCAGTGTCCAGAGGTGCAAAGCTGGTAGAGACTTATCCAAATAGACTCATGGCTGTAATTGCTGCCAAAGGTGCCTCTACCAAATATTGACTCAAGGGGGTGAATACTTGTGCAATCAATTATTTTCTGTTTTGTATTTGTAATTAATTTAGAACAATTTGTAGATTTTATTTTTCACTTTGACATTATGGACTTTTTTGTGTTGATCAGTGGCAAAAACTCCTAATTAAATCCATTTTGATTCCATGTTGTAACACAATAAAATGTGGAAAAGTCCAAGGATTGTGAATACTTTTGAGAGCCACTGTAAGTTAGTATCATGACTTTAGCCTGGAGGCTGCCAGCCTTGACAATGACATTGGCCTGAGGATCCTGAGTTTGACTGATCTGGACCTAAAATGGTCACAGCCTCTCCCTCAATGTGGCCTTGACTATCCCTTGGCCTTCAGACTCAACATTGGGGCTTTTGGTTTTGGCCTCATAGTTCCTGGCCATAAATCCAACTTTAAAGAAGAATCCCCTATTTAGAGCATGGACGAGCAGAGAAATATATCATCCCAGGCAGGCTCTTCTCTTCTATGCACTTAAACCTAATGTTACTGTCAGCCAAACAGTCCACGACAACAATGAAGGTACAGACAAACCTATTTGAAATACAGACTTAAACAAGGGGAAAAACTAGATCACAAATATGTGATGCTGGTTCCATTTCTAATTATTACTCTCACAATCACTACATCTAATGTAATCATTACTCACCCATTAAGAATGGCATGTACATTTTTATTTTTTTGTGACAAAACAGGCAGTAAACAAATAAAACATCAACACTAGTAATAATAGTAATAGCACAACTTGGAAATGATGTATTAATGATTAAGAAAATGTATGATTCGTTTTAATATAAGAAAAACACTGATCAAATTTGAATAAAAATTCCACTTTAAATGTGCACTTACTGTGCTCAATCCTGGAAGAGCAGCAGAATTCAGATAATGCAGGACTAACATTCAATGGCACCAACTCAAGGGGGTGAATACTTATGCAATCAATTATTTAATATTTTATATCTGTATTTAATTTAGAACAATTTGTAGATTTTATTTTTCACTTTGACATTATGGACTTTTTTTGTGTTGATCAGTGGCAAAAATTCCTAATTAACCAAACAAAAAATTTTTCCATGTCTGTAAAGACAAATAAAATGTGGAAAAGTCCAAGATGGGTGAATACTTTTTGAGAACCACTATATATGATATATATATAGTATATATCTATAGATATATATAGATATATATATAGATATATAATAGATATATATATACACGTAACACAGATTGTTCACAGTTGCACAATTTGTTTTATTCTGTATGGCTTGATTAATATCTTTAGAGTGCAAACCATTTATAACTTGTGAGAGGCTTGCCAAGCCACAGGCCACTATGTAAAAGCAAAGCACAATCTGATCTGGCAAGTAGGAGACATGCAATGAGTCAGAGCAAGGTGCGTGAGCAAGACAAACCCAATAACACCAAATGAAGTTCACCTGTCAAGCCTGCTGCCTATGGACTCTGCAACAACAAATGATCCATTTTGAACCTGTTGCATTATCTCAAATACTGTATATTCAGTTTCTTTAGTTGGCCCAAAAAGCATGTTTTTTCAAATGTATTTTAAGGATTATGATGACAAAACTATGGTCATTAAAAAAATAAAAAGATTCTAATGACACACTACTAATGAAAAGCTACACGCTATAAAGGAATTGGTTTCTTTAAAAAACCTACTATTCGATTTGTAATTAATAATAATAGTCAAATATAGTTTATAATAACCTTCATAACACAATGGGGTCTATTTGGTTGATATAAACAGTGGTAGATCTTAATGCCGCAACCTGCAAATGTATAACTCTGTTTTTGTCATATTTTCACGGTACTGAGTAATGTTAACACGCGTGTTAAACGACAGAGTGAAAGGATGCTGGTATTTACGTACTCCACTGTGAGATAATTAAAATAGACCCTGTTTGAAGATACTAGTGATAGTTTACAGGGATGGAAATATGTCTCCCATTGCATAGCATTTTGATCCATTCCTGGTTTTACTATGATTAATAAGACACACCTGGGCTTGTTACCTAATCAAGCTTGAAGTAAAACCTGGAATGGGTGAATCTGTTAAAGATACGGGAGGGTTATTTTCATCCCTGGTTGATTACAGATCCTTAAACTTAAAGTCTTACCAAAATAAGATAACATCTCAAATGCTTATAGACGATTCATGGTTTCTGAACCATACACGTCTTCAAAAAAAGTAATATGTGACCTACCCTTCATAAAAAGGCCAACCATGTGCTTTAATAGGCAGTTAATTGTATTGATTTGTTTACTAGCTGATTAATGGATTCATACAGTTTACTTTTTCATTCAGCCAATTAATCATCAATTAGTTAAACAATTGAATGAATTCATGTAAAATACGTAAACAGATTAAGATGAAGCAGCTCATAAAAAGTGCTGTCCTACTTAAAAACTGAGTGTATGTCATTGCTTTGTTTAAATGTAGTCAGTTTTACCAGCACATTTAAACACAGGGCATTGCAATGCTTGAGTGCTGATGTGTGTGCGCACAGCGTCACAGGAATAGCCAGTGCAAGGGCACAGGGGCCCACACACTCAGAGGGACCCGGAGCAGACTGAATTTTTTTTTTTTTTTAAATATCCTTCACATTTAGGTTTGCAGATGTTACAACCTTCATGTTTGTATCATTGTAGCTACCGGTGCCAGTAATTCACTTTGTATACCCCTTCGTTCCAACAGCGTTATTCTCTTTAAAAAAAAGTTAAAAAATAATTGAAAATTGATCGTTGATTTCCGTTAACCCGATTGGCCAATACGAGGGTTCAATTCTCAGATAAATCTGCCTGTAAATTCTCAAATACACTATTCGTGTATTTTAACATTTATCTGCTTGTTGAAAGAAAATCGTTCTTACATGGCCTCTGAATGATGTCTGTCAATGTAGACTATTCTGTTTCCTCACTGTCCTATCTATTTAAATTTAGTATAGAAAATAAAGCTAAATAAATAAATAAATAAATAATCGAGAATAGGTTTGTTGCCAGCGGCAAATACAGTAACCACAATACTATAGCAACCAGTCTTCGATTTGAATGACAAGTTGAAATCAAACAACTGCACACAGTCTGACTAGTTTCTTGCAAATAAGCATGCGAGTATATTCCTTGCAAATAACCTGAAAACGTAGCAACACATGCATAACTCTGGTTATGTTAAATGCCCGCCCTCGCCTTCAGGTTGGGACACGAGGCGAGTCGGGCCTTACCAGATGATAAAGCCCAATTCTTCGGATTCTACTGCTTAATTTAATTCAAATTAGTTTTCTTGAAGGGGCTGGTGATTCAACTTGCACGTAAAATGCAATGCAAGTACGTGATAGAAATCCTTCTTATACATGTAGGCCTATACTCTTCATGCATGCTAACATTCTGAGAATTAAATATTGTTAAATACTGAACACTTGACTCGGCATGTTGTTTTATGTTGATAAACAATTGTTACATTCAAGTTTGGGAGGGCCCACAATAAGGTCCTGCATTGGTGTCACAAGGTCTGAATTCTCCTTTATGGATAAACTGGAATTAGCTCTTCCACCCTCCACCCTCCCAGCATTGTTTTTCCTTCTTTTTTTGGATTTTCCAGTCCTAGGTTTGTCAATTACAGATGATGTTTCTCTGTATTTGTAGATTATGCTTAGGATACCACACCTTGAAAATCGATTGATGCAAGCTATTTCACTCAATGTTATTCCTTCTTTATGCAAGTCAAGGTTGGTATAATAGTAGAAAACACTAGTGGAGGCTTTGAGTAAATTGTTGATGCTCATAATGCATCAGAGTAGAAAAATGCAGCATGTCTATTGTACAGCAGCGTATATATATTCCGTTCACTGTGGTATCTGCAGTACTAACTGCTGTCTAACTGAATCCTATCTGGTGTTTTACTGCTGTTGTTTTCCATGTATGTCAGGGTTCTAAAAACTACCTCCTGCACCATATAAAATGAGGCACAATAATCTCAAATACAGGGTTTCCCATAAGTCAGGTAGCAGAGGCGAGATCATTATGCCCATTAAAATGTGCTCTGTTAAATTGGGCAGCCTTACCCTGTTGTCTACCTGTACCACCCATCAAAATCATCTGAATTCATTCCTCTTTGCTTAAAGACAGAGAGACAGACAATATTAACAATGATGCCTATGACATCCTGTCGTTCACGTTGGCTATGTGTCAGGTAGTTCAGGTTTATGTCAAACCCTCCCTAGGCTGGCAGTAAATCCACTGGGTCTCTGAAACCTAACATGGTGTAAACATGCTGTATTGCACTCCGCAGCAGTGTCATCTTGTCCATTGTATTTCCATGAGTGGCAGTATCAAGAGTCGCATACTATAGGTGGCCCTTTAAAAATCCTGTGATGTTCAACTGCTAAGGTTTATTAGACTGTATTATTACCTATGATCTCTCACTAGATTAAGGTCGCTTCTTATACACTCACATCAGACACTATAAATTGGACATGAGTCATGTTCAGCAAAACATATCTCATGTGCCAGGCTTGAAGTCAATTATTTTCTTCCAATATAACTGCACAACTGTCATAAGGCATTACAATTCAAATTTAGTGATGTTAGGATGTCAATTGTAATTTGGTGACAGGCACTTTATTAGCTGTGCATATCCCTCCTGATTGTCCGTATGGAGGCACCGTTATCATTAAAAACCAGTGATCCTTCACTGATGACATAATTTGAGTGGCAGGGAGAAGTGCAGAGCAGGGCTTGCTTCCTCCTGCACCAGACCTGCTGTATGCCAGGGACTTAAATCAGCTTCAAATTAGCAGTGTGGCAGAGTGGACTGTCAGCTGTAATTATCCAGCTTGCACTTTAAGGTGATTCCCTGAATTTTTTTTCTCTCTCCGAATATCTCTGCGGAACAGACTCCCATCTTCTCGCTGTCAGCTCAGCCATCTTAATAGTCACATTCTCAGCATGCACATTTGCGGACATCATAGTATTTTAAAAAAATAAATAAATAAACATTTGGCTACAAACTGTCATGCTGGTAGGTATTTTATTCAGGATCTGTCTTAATGACCTATGGGTGAAAATAGTATAGCCCAGGTCATGGGTTTGAGCACTCAGTTGACAATCTGGATGTGTGGGGGCTTCTGAGGCCTCTGGAGACTGTAATGATGCCCTTAAGTTCCGAGCCTTTAGATTGTTCTGGACTGGCTGGTACAGTTTGGCTCAGTCTGAGGGATTTCCATTGAGTCACTTTCTATGTAGATAAGCTTCAATTCTGATGGCATGGCAAATATAGTTCATAGACGTAAATGTAAAGCCTAAGGTAAATGTCATGGAAATGAAACTGGCACAAGTCTTTGAGGTGGAGTGTAATTTGCTTGGAGATCTACAGTTGTACAAGTCTCTGCGGCTTTCATTTTGGACTAGTTTAATGCAATTTCTTATTATGTTTGTCTGAAACTTTTGGAACAATGTTTTCCCAATCGATCTCTTGGTGTAACCTGGGTATTTGCTAAGTGAAAAATGTATTGTTATGTGTTAACTTGCACAGTGTAATACAATTATATCTGTTTTCAAAACAACAGAACAAAGGAAAAAGTATTTCGCTTTTTTTTTTTTTGACTGCAAGGTCAGACAATAACCTCGGGGTGGATCATTACAACAAGACCATCAGGAAAATGAGTTATTCGGAAAAAACTGAAATCCCTCCAAAAGGTCCTTTCGTTAAACATGTCAAACTATTGTTTACTTTAACAGTATCTTTCGTATCAGGTATCCCCCCGCCCCGCTCCTTCATGAAAGTCTGGGTCCATCCCTGCTAGTGGTACTGGTAGTGGTTGTTAATGTTAAGACACTACTTCCTACACAATTCTCTGAGCTCTAGGCACTTCCTGTTTGAATGTAATGATATAAGGTGCATTTGTGTTTTTTTTTATTTTTATGATAAAGATACTTCTTTAAGGAAACACATATTTGTGTACTGTTTATTTAAAATTAGAGGCACATAAAGGTACATTTATAGATGTTGATTCAAATAGCATAATTTCTTATATACTATTACTGAAAAAGGTTCATTTTACTGCCTTAACGGCAACATAATGTTTGTGTAAACTACCTGCATACATCCCTTAAATGTGAGTGTATATATATATACACACACTAAATAATGTCCTTGGATTTTAACATATTTTTGGGGGGTTATAGTGGAAGGCTGTTCAGCCGTTGGTCATTGCAACACACAGCTAGTCTCTCCTCTGACCCTCAGGGATAAAATTCTCAACTACAGTCCATATTTGCATACTAGGAGATATCTGTTCTATTGTCCAGCCATGTGCAGCACATTATATCATACTAAGTGAACCATAGCAGTTTCTCCCTTGGGACACATCATACGGTTCTATTTAAATGTATTAGTTAAGTTGTCTTCGCAAATGCTCACATGTCCAAGTGACAGGAAGAATCAGCAGTCAAACGCAAGGTTGCTGCTTATCTTGCAAACACTTCGACAAGTGTTATATTTTACCCTGTGGCTTTACTTTATTTATTTTTATCATTTCAACACATCTCAGCTTTCAGCTCGGGCATCATAATCGGTACCTGTTCTGAATTTTACTAATTGTATTGTTTCTTGTGTGCATTTGAATAACATGGCCCGCTTTTTACTTTAAACGCATCCTAAGATTCAATATGAAATCTCCTAGTTTGGATGCTTTGGCATGTGTATCATGGGTTTGGTGTATAAGCTCTCAAAATGTCTTGTGTATTGTGATGAATGCAAATAGATGTATATTTCTGTGACAAGAGATTATGCTCTCATCCTCTGCTGGCCTAATAAAAATATCATCCGAAGCAGGCATGTCTTTTCACCTTAGAGGGTTTTTTCTCCAAGTAAGAGACTCGATATTAGTAAAAAAGGATATATTGCTAGTTTAACCCTATTTCCAGCCCACTGTCAAAATATATTTCACATACTAATATGTGAAAAGTGCTTACTTTCCCAAAATAACAAAACAAGGAAAAACAACACGAAGGTGTAATGCTGACTGTAAAAAAAAAAAAAAAGATTATATTTTATATTAAACCCCACAGCTACAAACGTTGACATTCCACTGCTTAAAATACAGTCACCTGACAACAACAGTTTTAATTATTATACCCTCAGGCTAGCAGTTTCAGTGCGACCAGCTAAAAAGCAGTGAGGCTCATAATTCCTGTCTCTGAAATAGTTGTCGCTAATGCTTAAGCCACCTTTCTCTTGGGGCAAGAAGTCAAAACTGGTACATTTAACATTGGATACTGAGTGTTAAGTTTAATATTTAAAAAAAAAAATAGAGACTGAGAATTAACTCATTTAAAAAAAAAAAAAAAAAAAAAAAAACCTGTGTCAGGAATATCCAGATTATTATTATTATTATTATTATTATTATTATTATTTATTATTATTATTATTATTATTATTATTATTTTAAGTAGTAGTATTAGTAATAGTAGTATGTACATAATAAGTCACCAACAACCAGAGATGTAATTACTATTACAGCCTAACATGTAAAGTGGGGAGTACTTTATTTATTATAAGTAGTTGTAAACATAATTTATTATTACCACAATTAAAGGTATCAACTTGAGCTACTGCAATTTCTGGAGAAAGTTATGCTAACCATATCGAATCTGCATTTATTTTAGAGCAAAAAATAAACACACAGATGGACTTCTCAACATCAGCCCTGACTTGCTCCAGCTTTACATGATTCCCAGGTTTCTTGAATGTGCTATATAACGTACAGTACAAGTAAGAGTTCAGTCGGTGTTCCATGAGCACTGGGAGCCTCCCACCGAGAGGCAGGCACCGTGGACAAGGCCTGGGAGCAGCTGGCTTGGTAAACAAGGCTGTAATCTCTCTGAAAGAACTCTGGCTGTCTGGCAGCCTCTGCCATGTTGTTAGCATATTGTGCCAACACAATAACAAAACCATCACTTTAAGTTTAGCCCGAGACTCAAATTAATCAAGAAACCCCTTCCAGAAAATGACTGTTAAAACAGGACATTTTCCAGATGTCTCTCCATCTGCAAAAAATGCAGCTTTCCTTTAAGAGTGAAATTAAAGCTTTGCTCCAGTCTAAGCGAACTGGGTGATGTATTACTCCCGTGCAGCCTGGTAAACGAGTAGTGGGGTTTCTTAACGTTCCAACAGATGCAAATTTGTTTATAAGTTATTTTTCGACATTGAAAGACAATCTCTGCTGACCGTTGGATTATAAAACACTGAAACAGAAAAATAAATTATTTTGAAGTGGGCAGAAATCTTTTAAAAAAATCATCTAAATCAGATATTGGTTTTAAAAAAGGTTCCTACATGGACATCAACTATCCAAAGGTAATTTCAAATTTAATCTTCCATTGCTGCAAATCCAATGATAGAGTGACCGGGTGAATCACACTAATCCAAATTATGTTGCATTGCTAAGCAGATATGTTGCTTAATCTAAGGAAAGCGATTCTCCGAATTCGGCTGTTTAATTTATGTTGAAAAATACTTTAAATTTCATGCATTGTACTTTTTTAGAAAAAAAAAAATGTGTTCATGGAGTGATGTGTTTATTTCATTCCTAATTTGTGGAATAAATACAGTATGAACGGTAATGGAGTTTCATCTATATACACGTCAGAAATCCAATCAAACCACTTTTAAATCCATAAGGAGAATGCCTATGCATGCATTTACAGTACATTCAAATAGGAAAGGTCCAACCCAGCACCTCCATGTTATATTAAGTCTCAACCCTTTTTGCTTTCACTAAAGAACACTCAACCATACCAATAACCCAATACCTAAACATAACAGTAACCCTATCCATGATGCATGAAACCTTCAAACATCTACCACCATTTCAGCCAGAAAAGTTCTCAGATGACCAAAATGTGACCACAATGCTCCAAATGTCATAACTTCTCAACCATGGTAAATACCAGCATAAAATTCAACAAAACCTATACCATCTGCGATAGCACATCCCTTATGACAAACATGTAGAAGCAAATGGATTTGGATGCACTTTGCTAATTCAGCTGCTGTGTTGACCAGCAGATGTGCCAGCACTTTCTTATATTCTCTCCCTGTTACCGGACAGTTGTAGCCTTGCCTGGGAAAATACAAAATGAATAAACAGAGTGAATTAATTTGGACCCAGGTCACCACAGAGACCCTTTGGTCACAAAATGTGAAGGAGTAAAACAATGGTCAAGCTTTCTCCCACTGCCCCACTGACATCTCTCGAATGCAGCCTCCTGAATTACTACATGGCCCCATGACCTCAGCAGTAAGAGAGGGTTCATCCTTTTGTAATCTACAAATACTAAGGCTTCCAAATGTGGAGGCATTTACACGTCAAACTGCTCATCAAATCACATTTCTTCAAGCAAACGTGCATTTAAAAAGACTACAATGAGGTCCTCGAACCTTAAAATCATGTATTGGTATATATATATATATATATATATATATATATATATATATATATATATATATACACACACACACACACACACACACACACACACACACACACACACACACACACACACACACACAAAATTTACCTTTTGTGTCACTTCCTAGTGGATCAGCTCTAAGATCTGCTCATTGTGGCTCCCCACATTAAACTTGGTAATAATCCTTCAAAGATCATTAATTCACACCAAACAATTAAATGTACTTGGCAATCCCAGCAGTAACCTTAGCGAACAGAACTGAAAGGGGTTGATTCAATATATTCATAGGAGGCTAGTGTGGCTTATGCTGTATGAATGGCATCATCAGTAACCCAGCCGAAATAGCTTTGGGGGACTGAAATAAGACTCCCATTGCATATCAGTTTGATCAGTTCTAGAGTTTAATAAGCTTGTTACCTGCACACTGTGGCTAATCAAGCTTGAAGTAAAACCGGGAATTGGTGAAACTGCTACGCAAGGGAGTCTTATTTCCATCCCTGTACCTTGTTATTTACATCTCAATTTCCTTTACAATTCAAAGAAATAAAGGCAGATGCATTCATGGACCAGCATGTGTTTAATTATTGATTGTAAAGTTGTTGTTTTATTTCATCCTGAGGGTTCAACAAATGCAAGTGACCCTGTGGAGCTGCAGAGTTCAGCTGGGTCTAATATTAATTTCTACAAGCAAGATAATTGAAGGAGGTGGGATAGTAACCCTCCTCGAGAGCTCCCCAGTATCATGGATGGTTCAACTCTGTTGAATTTAAAGAAGTAGTTAATTAATAAAAACAGACAATAGCCTCTACTGTCTTTTTTTATTTCAATACACAATAGCACTTATGGTGGACAACAGTTTTACTGATTTTATTGTTTGATATTTTAATAGTTTTTTTTTTTTTTTTACTTGGAATACTTTACATCATTATCCTGATGAATTCTTTTTAATCCACTGAAATGTCTTGTTTTGCTGCTTCTATTTTCTCTTCATAGGAACAGAACTATGTTTTGGTTGGATTACATCTCACAGGAAGTAGTAAGAACTGAAGCCTGTGCAGCACTAATATGCTTCCTCACATCAATGAAATAAAATCAGTCTTTGAGTGGTCTTTCATTTTTTTGCTATAATAGTGAGCAAGCATGGCAAATAATGATATAAGACAATAGAAAATGGCACAGGACATACATAACAGGACATTAGGAATAAATTATTAGGAAATATATATATTATTAAAAGGTTTCCCTTCATTGTCTGCCATTTCTGTGTCAATGAGAAAACATTTCAAACAATTATTTGATTTATGTGAAGAAAAACAAGGTGAAACAGGCAACTTGTCAAGATCCTAATCGGAGTGGGAAAAATGAGACATTCCCACCTTACAACTCCAGTTAATACCTAGTAATAGACATGGTACCAGTAACAAGCTTTCTTATTCATGTACCAGGGACCAAAATCATCTCAAGCGTGGTTCAGTAAGCTTTCCCACTAGAGGAAGAAGGGGGCAGCAAACAGGGAAATGACAGGTGATTAAACAAATTACAAAGAAAATTACATTGAACCAATGATATACACTTCAATAGTTTTAATTTGAGATCCTTGCCCCTTCAAATGGTCAGGACGTAAAAGGGGGGGATTTCACAACCCATTGAGCCAAGAGAGATATAATATGTTGTCCATTTCTCTTGGACACCATTCTGAATGAATCTTTCAATCAAACCAGACTGACATGGTAGCAGCCTCAGTGTCTCACTTGAATTAGTCAACTAATCACACATCTAGTATTGTGCATTTTTTACAGTTACCTGCCCCTCCTGTGTTGCACGATAGGGGATTTAACAGATGATATTAACAACATAAACTATACCCCTTCTTTCTCACAATTATACACACATACATGTTTTGTTTGATGTTTTTGCCTAATACCCACAACGCTCAGTTAGAAAAGAAACATGTTTAGCCTTGCTCTGAGTCCAATAAACCTGACTGACCGGCGCCTTTGAACCAACCCAAATATTTAGGCTTTTATTTCTGACCACAAATACAATCTCTGTTTGCCGTAATGGTTTGCACCTGGCACTGCCTTGCATTACAGACTCTATAAAACTGTAAATTGTATTGCATGTATATATAGACTTCTGCACATATAATAGAAACATGTGGCTCTGCCTTTTGTGAAGCAGTTACTTGTTGTTGCGTTCTATGGATGTGTTAAGGTGTTCTGTTGTAGTGCAGTCTCAAGTTGTTCGCCAGATTGCCTTCTGATGTTATGTATGAAGTAGCAACGTGTTCCTATCTGGGGATGGGCTTGTCCAGATCTTATTCTTATGAAGCACATCTCCTTCCCCTTAGAGCGACTGAGCAAGGCCTGTCTGCAGGAGCACCACCACCTACAAGGAGAGTAGCTTGAGAGGTGACAACTGCTGATTGGCAAACATAGACCCAATTCCTTCTTTCATTGTGGTGCTGTGATGGGCTCTTTGCAGGGAACAAGCTTTAACTGCAGCTCCAAAATGCTTTCAGTGAAAGAACTGATTGCTTTACTGCTGGATGAAAATGTTTCAATGAGAACTCTGGGGAGGGCATTTTCCAGACCCAAATGTAACACTGTCTGAGAACTGGCAGAACCAGCACTCAACAGAAAACAATTTTTTTCTCTTTCTTCAATGAAGGCCTCCATGAGGGCCTTAGAGCCTGGTGTACCTTCATTGTTATGCTATCTTTTCCACTGCTTTGGAACAGGCAGGTTACATGACTAGACCTCAGACATCTTCTCTTGGTCCAATAACACTTTTTACAGCTAACTGCTCCACCTGTGCTGCATGATCGATGATGTAACAGATGACATCTTCTCTTGGTCCAATAACTTGCCAGGGGCATGTAACTGATTTTGCAGGTGGATTGGCTGTTTTCATGTAATCTGTTCCTTGATGGTATACTGTATTCAGATTAGATTAGAGCAGATTTCTTGCATAGTTTGTGCAGTTTATGAATAATTCATGTGCAATATATAAGGTTACACTTACAAGTGCTGAATTTAAATACTTTGGCCCAGATTTATAAAAGGATTGCGCATGTTTTACAGCCTTAAAATGGGCGCTAAGTGTTCTGAATTCTTGAATGGGATTTATAAAACACACGCAATGACATAAACAGACAATTAACATCTGATTAGCCCTTGATGCATGTGTAATTCTGTATATACATATGTAATTCTGGAGCTTTTCTGAACGAACCACAAAAAATGGGAGGGAATTTTGCAAATGAGGTCTATTAAACATTCTGTCTAATTTATTAAAGCTGCCGGTAATTGCAGGCCTCATATTTGCATGATTATTTTAAGAACTCTGAAAAGCAGGTGTTAATTTGCAGCAGTCAGACAGTAGGCTATATACAAGGCAAGGTGATGTGGGAGACTTGTCTGCAGCAAGAAGGAGACATCGTTTTCAAGGACAAAGAAACATTTAATAACATTTTGCAAAGAGCTCATTTTCTAACCCTTCTGAACAAGTCAGTTTGTAAATTACGGTTTATAATACCTGGTACCGTATTGTTTTGGAAACTCAAACTTTCAAAACATGTTTCATTGTTTACAAGACAAAACAGAAAGGTCTATAAATAGAGAATATGGAATCCATGTAAAAAGGTTCTTAGAAGCACCTAAAAAGGTCTCCCCTCAGTGGCAAAGCAAGGTTCTAACGAGAGCCTTTACTTCTAAAGTGTAGGCATTATTAAAATAAATCTGGAGGAGATTAAGAAAAGATGGATCGATATTCTAAGGCGCATGAAAGGGAAAGTTTCATATTCAATGAGGGCTCATCCTCCACTGTTATTTTAGTAATGCCTACAAAATGTATTTTTTGTAATATGGCATTCTGGTATTTAACAATACTGGTTCAGGCAGTAGTGTTAAATTCCAGTTGGAAAGAAAACGGTAAAAAAAAAAAAAAAAAAGGACAGAGGGACAGATGATGTAGTTAGTTCTTTAGCTAGAGCAAGTATAGTTTTTCAACCATATATACCATCCAGATATGCTTTAAAATCATATATAGAGTAAGAAATACAGACAAACATAAGAAATAGGAGAGTTGTAACTGCATAAGACTTTAAGAAGATATAAGTCGTAGTTAAACTGAAGATTGTTCGTATGCAGCTGTATGGGGTTATTGTTGCTGAACATATTGCTGTACAACAATGGAAGGCTTATCCACCTGTTTGACTGCCATGGATGTAAGCAAATAAAATTTATTGTTTCTGAAGTTTGAAAAGTCTTTATGCCTGAAATTTTTCTATACAAGATAAGTTGAACTAATATGCAAAGCACAGTAACTGGATGATGCGTTGTAATGTATAAGCAACCTACTATAAACTCTGAAGTGGTACATTTGTTTATTAAGAAGCCACCGCACATTCCATATTTTATTAATTTCTCCTGGTGATGTATTTCGAGCTTGTAACACATCTTCTTGTGTTACAAGTACTGCTTGTACCATAATCTCCAATTCCACATTGGTAAATTTCAGTTTTAGCTTCAGAGCATCCTCATCACCATGGCTAGTACCAGGCTGAGGTCTTTGTGTGCCATTCATTTTCTTTTGTAATAGGGTTGACCCAAACCCGCTCTGTATTGTGAGAGGTGTGTAATTTTCCACCGCTAATTGTGGTGAGGGGTATTTTAATTGGTTTATTGCAGAATACCCTGCTTTACCTAATTAGTCTTAAAATAGGTTGCTATTTTGACGATAAGTGCGGCTGTACTGAACACACACATTATGTGGCCTTTTGCGTTCGATTTTTCCCCTTTATAAATTTGAGCCTTTGTGTTAGGCGTGGAAGACACTTTAACCAATCCACACCTGGGGATATACTCCCAACCCACAGTGGTCAGCTTTTAAAATTGAAACTGAGGTCTCAGTCTAGCTGCCCTGTGTTTGTTAAGAAAATGTCCCTTGCTGATTCACAATCAATAAGCCTTCATCCCATCAATCCAGTCAGCTAGCACTCACAGTCCAAGAAAACAATGTATAACAAACAATGGAAAGGCTCATAGGAAGCAGTAAATAACAGTCATCACAAGACAGAAGTAACTACACCAATCACAACCCTGCACTAGAAGCCGACATTACTTGCTATAAATACATTTTCACACAACCTTTGAGAGACGAAAAAAAAAAAAATTACGAGTGCCAAAATCTAGTGGCCAGGGACATCCAGATCCTTACGTGCCAGCCGCGAATGAACAAGTAAAATCCATACTGTATTCCATTTTCAGATTGAATATGACAAAGACACACTAAAGTGTTAACAGATTCTAATGGAGCTTTTAAAGGGTTACAGACTAGTGTGTACAACATTCCTGAAACGCTGGCATGTATTCCTATTACATATTTATCAATTACGATTGTTTTGATATTTTTATTCCCATATACAGCATCATAAATCAGCTGGGGAATAAAGCCCAGCAGACTGCAGCAGATAGTTTCACTGAACATACGATCAGCCCATGAAGACTTTTATGACCATCCGCTGTTTGTATCTATATACAGCTATGGTGCACAACAAGATCGATGCCAGTTTTTGTTACAATCAGGTCCTAAATTATTTAATTATTCAATTAACTAATTTAAAACCTGCTTGGAATAAAGTTCTGGACAGGAATGGATTTCAAAAGGACAGACTTGTGCACCACTGACGTAAGAGCTCCCTCTTACAACCACCCCAATGCTTTTCACAATACCTGTGCAATACAGAGTACGTTGCTTTTGTAAACAGACAGAGAGTAGGTGGGGCTGACAGTGCTTAAAGGTCACACTGTCACATGATTTGAATGGAATGAGGAAGGCTGTTCAATCTGGCACTCAGGAATCCCCAAAGCAAGCTCGAAGCCAGGTAAAAGCAGATTTAGACTATCAGCATCATAGCAACAAAACACAGTGATTCAAAATGATAACAAACACCATAAAATAGTAACATAAAAAACAGAAACAAATACTTTCTCTTTAGAAATGACAAAAGTTATGTCAATTCAGACTAACATGTTTGTTTATTGAAGTATAGCTGTGTAGTTTTTTGTCAATGCATAATAATATTGCAAGAATAATATGCTCACAGGATCATGCCCAACAGCAAGTTACTCTTGATGGATTCGCTACAGCAGAGACAAATCAGTGTGCTGCCCTGTCCGGCATTCTCAACCCCATTGAGCACACCTGGGATGGGTTAGCATTACCACCCTTAGTTAATCTGTCTGTTGTGCTGGTTCTCAGAATTGGCTTGAAGCAGGCAGACTCATGCAGTTCATTTTTTTAAAAACAAGGGCGGAGACAAATTTTTCAATGTGTTCACGCAGTGGTTAGAGTTCAAAAGACTTCCACAAAGCATTATTTAGATTACAGATAACAACTTTCAACGACTGTCTTCTGACAGCAACTAAACCAAGTGTTAAGTTACTGACATTTACTAGATTTTATTTACAGTTCATTTCGACAGTTAAATCAAACTAACAATGTATCCGTTTATCAACCGCGATTAGATCGCTGATGTAATATACAGGGAAATTGTGACACTATGGTATAAGCTACATTGACAGCATAGCTCGTTTGAGAGCTAACACCACCTACTGAACATGTAGTAGTGTGACTAGAGTTCTGCGCAGGTCACGGACAGTTGAAGTTGGGCCAGTAATACGGTGACTTGAAAGCCGCACAGCATGTTCAATAGAACAGCAGCACTCCACAAAACTGTTTTTCAAAGATTGTTTGGTTCCATGAGGAGGCACAATACCACCTGTTTACAAGTTTGTGCTTGTGGAATTATAAATGCCTTTAAATAAGACACAATCTATTAATGTGATATGATATTGCTTTTTTAAATGACTTCTCTTGAAAGCCCTGGTATATGCACTGGTATAATATTACCTCAACACTAAGGCAATACATATGATACAATAGTGTATGTTTTAAAAGTACAATAAATGAAATGCTACTGACCTGTTAATCACTATACAAGTAACATGCCAGTCTAGATAATTAGTTCAACAGTCAGGAGCATTTTTAATGACCAAGCACATTAAAGTTGTGGGAAGAAAGGGGCTTCAAGTATGTAAGAACCTTACTACTGATCCTTCTCCAAGTAAACAGCAGCAGACAGAAATGACACGGCCAGATAAATGTTTCCATGCTATTTTGTGAACCCCTTTCCTTTCCCTTACCCCCACAAGTACAGTTGTTAAGGAGACGGACAATTCCGTAATCCTGCTTTTTTAGCTGTTACCATTACAATGAGACCTTTCTTTGCTACTTGATGACCTTTAACCTCTAAAGGTAAGGAAGACAGCTGCGGCAAACCTGATCTCATTTTCCGCCAGTGGCAGTTTTTTTTTCTTGTTTTTTTTTCATCAAGTTCACCCCCCTTCCGTTTCTCTGCAAACATGATGGAAAATGAAAAGTCATGAAAACAGCCTCTGGGGCTAAAACCATATCTGTCCATCGCCATGCCAGATGTCAGTTTAAGATGCCCCCGTTCACTTGTCAGGATTATGTCGACATGATCCAAGGAAAACATCCACACTCGACCTCCAAGCATGAAAACACAAAAATGTGTTTAAGAAAAAGGAAAGAATCCAACAATTATTAGGCATTTTCTTTTTTCTGCTTTTAACTCTGATTAATGAGCCAAACTCTTTAGAGAAAAAAAAAAAACTTTGAAAAATAGAACAGCTTGACCTTTGGTTGCCCCTGGCAGCGAACCAATCACCATTCTCCATATCTAAACACAGATGCCTGGAGCTAAACAAACCCCACACTTGCGAACAGGAATTCAGTTTACCATCAGAGGAAAGTGATAAGGGAACCAAAGGTTGTTTTTAAAATATGATTCCCTTTTTCTTTGTCCAAAGAACACTTAAAATGCCTGAATGAAATGATACAAAATTATTATTAAAGTATCCTTCAGGAGCCACTAAATCCCTGATAAAAACTTGAATTAAAAAAGGGAACAATAAAACAGCCCTACGACACATCCTGGATACAGAATGACCTGGCTGTTGAAAAGACAACAGTGCATCAACAATACGGTGCATGAAACATGTTTTTCATTAACTATACAATCATGTATGAAGAGGCTCTCAAAGGTGCAATAAAAGAGGCTTTAAAACAGGGTTTTCTTACCTATCATTAGCATTCAAACATTCTCACAAAGCCTTTGCTGTTTTTTCTGGGGTTTTTTTCTGCTTCAGACTTTATTGTTTTCTTTGATTTAGGTGAAACCACATAATTATACTGCACATTGAATTCCTGTGTCACAAATAATAGGACCTCACCTGCGCCTTACACCCGTGTTCTATGTTTGGTTCCATCTGACCTTCTACCAAGTTTCAGATTATGTTATGAAAGTGATTGTGGTAACTATACGGTGACAACTGGGTGATAGGGCCACCTGCCTCCAACACATTGATACATTGCATTGATTTACATTCCCCTTCAAAGCTATTACAGTCTGTTGAATGGGGCTCCAGAAAGTCTGTAAATGGCTCTGCCTGAAGTCAGCAGCAGGAGATGTTGCACACTCAGGTACGTCACATGGGTTCATTTGTTCTGTTGGAAAGAGCTGACACTTTTATAAGAAAGCAAGGCCAGCTTTCAAACCTAGCTGAACACATGGTCCACTCCATGCAAAGAGCTTTGTCTCTTTTTTTTTTTTTTTTTTTTATACATCTGTTTCGTCTCAAAACTATTTCTATTCCTCTTTTGTTTTCGGCATTATATGAAAGCCTGCAAGCATGGGGAGGCTGAGATGTGGATCAGGTTCTCAGAAGGGCTGTTGCAGCCCAGCTGTCTCAAGTCCAAGCTCTCTGCAAGTTGTGGAGGAAGCAACACCAAAACAATAATTTGTGCTGCATTTCGGTTCATTTCGTTCACTGGACTGCTCTTGAATATCTAGAGTTACCTGAGAAAAGCAACATAGTTAATTTATACCGCATTGCTTCATCTTAATTTATGATAAAAGTTTAAATATAAAACGCAGTGTAATGTAATTGTTTATTTTAATATCTGTCATATTTTTTATATGGCAGTAATAATGTAGCATCACATCACCTGTTAGGTACATTTTAAACATCTTCTACAATAGAAGACTGAGTGTTTTTAATAGGCTACAGGGAACACCTAAGGGGGGTTCTGTACTATATAGCACCAGAAATCATTTTTACCAAGTATGTTGTAGTTGTTTTAGAGATCCCTAATAAACCAAGGGTTAAACCTGACTGTATCTAAACAGATTGTTTCCCAGGCTGAACTTCCCCTCCTACACTCACCAGAGGCCAAATTAGAATCACATTCTGTTGCAGTGCCGAAAGTAAAAAATAAATAAAATAACATATAGCAAATAAGTTGCATTTATGCCTCTGCCAAGAGTTGTAATTATTTCATGATTTGGACAGGTTGTCTAAAAAAAAGACAAATCTGATTGATGCCCAGTTTCTATTAGAACAGAGGTTTGAAAAGAATAAAAAAATAAAAAATAAAATAAACCTTGCGCTTTAAAATGTTGTTTTGATGGTTTATATCTGGAATTTTGTCAAACCGCCCTGGAAGTTTTTCTTTACACCACCAAAGAACATAGCTTGCTATATGTGGGTAGACTTTACTGCAACAAGAAACTCTTACTATTTTTAAACATCTAACAACAGACCCCCACTGCTTGATGACTTACGAGTCTCTGTTGGCTGCAATTTAAAGCTGTCGTGCCCTCACTATATTCAATTGTAAACTAAAATATAATCTCTGGGTGTCTGTTAACTATTACTGTAACAACTGACCTTGCACAGTTTCCGTGTGCTGCGCGGAACCTCAAGGACGGGCTATGACCTACATTCACAGTATGTTGAGTCATTTCTTGTAAAACGTGTAACATTTATAGTTTATATCTGAATGGCAAACAAAGCTTAAAAGTGATATAGAAACATTAAAATATTAAGAAAAGTTAAATGTGTTATTTATATATCAATAATGGGAACTTGAATGTACTAATCTATAAAAGTTTAACAGGGTATTTTTGCATGGCATTTTTGCAGTTTTCCCATGGTTATACTATGCATTTACCATAGCTTACCCTGGTTTGCCGTGTTTATTAAAATGCTTTACCATGCCTGACTATTCTTTACAATGCTAACCTATGCTTTACCATGATTTCACAATGCTTTATTACACTTTACTGTGCTCTTACTATGGTAAACTTTTATAAAGGAAGAGCACTAGAATTCGTATTGGGAGTTAGTGAGTGAGTTTACAGGGGAGTTCTTTTTTTGTTTGTTTGAAACCCAGCTCTCCAGTGTTTATAATCTCTGAAGTCTTACTTTCTAAAGCCCCTTTCACAATGGGACTCCTACCCTGGTCCGGGCTACCCGGGTCACAATCCCTTTACCTGGGTCGTACCCCGGTTAATCTGAGTCCCAGCGACCCATCTCAGGATGTAGGTCTACACGCTTTGACCCTGGCTGAGCGAGACAAAATGCTTGATGGCTGTTCGTGCGCCGACGCAATAACAAACAGCCATGTCTGCATGGAGATTTCACTTCCACAAGGAACATTTCTGTTTATTCTGTTTATCCATATTTTTGTTGCTTGAGACACACCACGAGCCAGATTGCAGCAGGGATGAAGAAATATTTGTTCTAGTCAACATTTGGGCCAACCGTTCAATCCAGAGAAGCTTGGATGGAAGCGTCAGTAACAAGCTGCTTCCGGGGCACTGCATATGAACATTGTTTACTTGCATCTGTCACCCAGAACAACCCTGTTTATCAAAAGCAGTGTGATCATGTAGCCGACCCGCATGACATCGGGTCCTGCCCGGGTAGGTTCTGACCCAGGTAGAACATGCCAGTGTGAAAAGGGCTTAAGAAATAACCTTTAAGCATCTTAATCATAAGCCAGAACTCATAAAGAGGTAGGTCAACCCATTTTACATGCTCTCAAGAAATTGTGTTAATTATTCTCCCAACCAATTTTAACCACAATTGGACCATTGGTTATCTATCTACAAATATAAGCAGGACAGACATAGGTTAAAGCACTTTGATGTTACCTGGGACATGTTAAGCAAACATGTCAACAGGTGGAGAAAAAAATCTGATTTCTGAATATGAAAGGAGTCTTTTTTATGTTAATACGCAGTTTGGGGAGTGTCTCTTATTATTATTATTATTAGAGATGTTATCTTGTGCAGTCTGGGTGACCAAAAAAAATAAAATAAAGTAATTGTGACAAATCTCTATCAGTGATAGCAGCTTCCCAGTGACATCATCAGCAAGATCAATTGCTTTTGAAGAGTCCTCATTCTCAAAGGACTTTAAAAGACATTGAAATGTGGTTTTGACTCTGCCTAACTGGTAATAGCTGAATATCTAATGGAATCCAGTGGGATATCATTGTTATTCAACTCACAAGAAAGACCTAGGGGGCTTTAGCAGTGAAGTGTAGTACAAGATTATAAATAGATATTCCAAGAATTTTTTCATTCAGTCATGTCTCAATATAAACTTTTAGAAATATTGAATTAGGCCAACTCCTGTTTTCCCCTTCATTTTAATTTCGGCAGCCACAGCACCCATTGTTTCTGTGCGTTGAAATTATATCCAGAGTATAGCCAAACACAGGTGATTCATTTACAGCAGATCTCATTTTGTTTGCAATACGAATAGCAGCAGGGTTAACCTCACTGAGATAGGGTTACAATTCTCCCTCCATGGAGAAGGTTTTAATGTTTAGAAGAAGATAGGCCTCATGCCAAGCTGTACAATGACGTTCCAATCTTGATTACCTGTCTTTTTGTCTTGTAGGTTATGCACTCTTCAGTTCTAAAACCTCCAATTACTGATTCGTTGCTAGCTTTCTTGATTATCACCTATCTGGTGACATCAAACGTTGATTAGATCACTGCTGGTTCAATTTCTAGCAAATTATGTATCAGATCCTTACCGGGATGCTTCATTCTATACAAAGACTTAGACCGAGCTTAATGATCTGCTGACCCAGGATGAACAGGACATTCATATTCCTCTTTTCAATCCTGATTATTAATCGTGGACATTTTCTTTTCACTGTGACTGGACAAGACATAATATACAAGTACAGTGGGTACATTAGTCACCTTATAGGTTAAACCCAAGAACATCAACCCCTTAACTTCCATGAACCGAATAAGCAAAGCAATATGTTTTTTGTTTATTTTTTGTTTGTTTATTTGGAATAGAAATATCTCAGGGTCCCTTTATAGTGTCCCTTTATAGTCCCTAAAAGTGTTTAATCTTTAACATTATTTTTAAAAGGAGGATATATGAATGTATCGCCTGCACGGAGTACAGCTCAGCTTCCACCTGGGTTGTGTCTGTGGCAGGTTTGCACATGGAAAATTCAAGTCCAAGTGCACATGCCAGCTGACAGAAATGAATAAGCACCAACTACAATTCACAAAAACAAATGAGAAATAACTTTAGACAAGCCCAACCCCTAAATTAAATGTATGAGTTATTTGTTTCTGGTTTGGACACTCAATTGGGTGCATATTTATGATCCAAAAAAAACCCCCAAAAAACACACAACTTTGTAATTACGATTTGAAGTTAAGTGCTTTGAGGATCCAAACCTTACAATCACAGTGCATCTGAACTTACAGAAAAAAGTTATTGTTTGTATCAATTTTCTTAATTTCATTTCAGTTTCTCCTCAGTGTTCAATTTGTTTACACTGCTTTAGGTCACATGAAGCAAATGGGTGCACACAATTCCTGGGACTTCTATTTTTTTTTATTTTTTTTCTAAAAGCATATTGTGCTGCTTTCCCCCCCTTTGCTCACACCCCTGACAAAACTAATCAGCAGTGAGCAGTCCCAAAATGAATTACTCCAAAGTCCTAAGCAGGCAGCAGATTAATGGCAGAGCATTCACAAATTCCTTCCTGACTACTCGATTAGAAAATGCACCAAGCGGGACCGTCAGCCGAGCATGCATTATTTAAGTGGTCGCTGTCTGGCAACAATCTGGAGGCGACAATTGTTGTGGTCGCCCTCAAGAAAATTTGCACCTTTCTTTGCCCACAGCGCACATCTTTCCTCTCGTCAGCTGTAGGATAAAGAGGAAATCTCTGACCTGGAAAATGTGGGACAACTGACCCCTGAACACTGGGATAGGTCCAAATAATTGAATATTTCACTCAGTCCTGTCTCTTCCAATTTTCCAAATCCTCTGGACAAATGATTAATGTGTACATTGGCAATGTGAAAATGTTTTTAACCCTACTAAATTCAACCAAGGGTAAACCAAGTGTATGCTTATGCTGGCACGGTATCAAACTAGCCCTGTTAAATTTGATTGGGGGCTGTTGGAGGGGGGGGGGGGTCTGTGTAAACAGAATACATAAGGGCATTATTTTATAAATCCTGCTTACTGGGGGCTTACAGATAATGATGAACGATATTAAAGTAAAGAACTATTACAGTTATGAGGACACAGGTTCAAAAGTTCACATCCAGGTTTTCAACTTACTGTAACCCTTTGTCCATTGAAAACATCGTGGCCAGGATTAGTATGGAAATGATTTTGTTAATGCTTTTGATCAGTGCCGGGTTGACTGCACTTGTTTATTCACAGAACACTGAAGAGGACTGTTGTGGCTGCTTTCCTCAAACACACATACACATACGCTGCATCAATCCTGTCATGTACATTTTATAAGGCAGAGAGGGCAGACCTGTGTCTATGCCCATCTGTTTCATTTGGATCCCCTATTAGACTGTCTGCAAAGCTGCCAATCACTGCCAATGCAATTGAAAAGCTTAATGAACTCCATGCAGGCTCTTCAATTCCCTTTCATAACTAGAAGAAAAGTGAGCTTCCATGCTTCCTTCTCCGATGACGTCTCTTAACCCTGTCTAGTTTCTGCAATGTTTTTCCTTTGTGACTACATTACAGATTGTGAGAAGATATCATCAGAATATTCATACAACCCTAATACAGACATTTCAGAATGCAATAGATGATTTACTAAGTGAAACAAATAAACTCAGGTGTAAGAATACATTATGAATTACATTAAAAGTTTGGATACAATTGGGTATTTCCGAACTGGGTATTGGACAGGAGGTGTTGGGGAGGAAAGCGTTACATGTAACACATCATCGTAATCTGATTACATTTTCAGTAACTGTAATGGTTCTTTTTTTCAGACAGGAAACTAAATGTGGTAACACATTGCATTCCATGTGAAAAAATAACATAATTACTTTTAGTTACATTTAAATAAAGGAAAGCAAAAAGTGCTTCAGCAGTGCAAGTTAAACCTTACATGTCACATGAATGCATTTTTTATATCATTTTGCTAAAAATTGACATCAGGGGAGGAACCAAGTGGGGTTGATAGCTGGAGCTTCAAATAATATTTTGGGCAGCAGCCTGACCAAACTGAAAAAAAAAAAAAAATCTGTAAAATGTAAATTGTGCCTGAGAAGTAACTATTTGTAACTGTAACTAGTTACATTTCAAAGTAATAAGTTACTTGCCCTGCACAAGGAAAGTGCACCTTTCTGGATAGCAATCTACATTAGGCTCCTAATATAGGGTACGATTAATCAATGCATTAATGTTTAGTTGAGGTTTGCAAAATAAAAGCCACATCAATCTATAGCGATTGTTACATCTTTAAATAGTTTGGTTTAATCTATTCCCATTATGCAAAGAAGATATGCTGTCCAAGTCTAGCGGTTGGTCTGCCTAGTAGTAACAACTGTTATGTTTTTTTGTTGTGGCCACTTGCCCAGTAGGAACAGGACTAATAACAAAAAAAAAAAAAAAAAACAACAACACACAGCCTCACTCAAATCCTATTTGGCTGGAACTGAAACAGTAACCCAGAGATGATAGATTCTCATTTCCTGTGCCAATCCGCTTAGCTGGCCAGCCCCCTTGCTGACCTCCTTTTATGTGGTTACACTGGCCCTTGTCTGGCTAATGCAAAGAAAGGTTGAATCTATGAGTCATTTTCAAAGCAGGGTTACTTCCATTCCGCTCCAGTCTGGCTCAGCAGGGGAACACCAGGGACAAATTCCTTTCGTTTTTCCACATTCAGCTGCTAAGCTTCAGTTGGTAGAGCCCTGCTAACTCTGTGTGTGTGGGTGTGCACATTCACAACCCATATTTATCCCCAATGTTGATACTCTCCAAAGTAAAAATAAAATGAAAACGCTTGTACATGCGATTAGCATTCAGTTCTGTCTCAGGTTATTTAATTCTCTTTCATCTCTGCTGAGATGTCTAATTGTCATTATTACATATCCTGTTAGGTAAGTGATTTTCTTGTTCATGCTTAAGCACTTTCGCTAGATGCCAAGAAAAACAACTGTTAAATGAAGTGGTCGGCTAATTTAAGCATGTAGGTAGGGTACATGGAGGTTTTTCAAAATCTCTCCATTCTCTTTTGTAAAGAAAATGTAAAATAAATGCAAAAATTAAGAAGAAAATAAATGTAGATGGATTTTGATGCATGGCAGTAACATGCCCCCCCCCCCCCCCCCCAGCACAGATTGCTGTGCACAGCCCAGAACTAGCCCATCTGCTGCCAGTCTTCCTTTGAAAACGTGCCCTTTTTGAGCTAATCACGAGATGCGAATCCAGAGCTTGCATTGGTCATAAGATCCCTGGAATGCCTCTTTCATCCCATTCTCTCCTATTAATTACCGATTCTTACAGTTGATATTGATATTTATAAAACAGCTCCAGTCCTTGAGGGCAGTTCCACTCCAGATTGCATCACTCACATTGTTTTCATTAAACAATTAACTGTTTCAGACCTTAATCGATTCCTTTAATCAGTTACATTTATTAATTTAGGGTTTGTTTGAGTCAAATACCTGGACTGGACCTAATATAAAGGAACTGGTTAAACCCCCCCCCCCCCCCCCCAAGAAGGCCCTGCTCTCAAGCCCAATGGCAAAAGCCATGCTTCTGTAACATTTTATTCTAGGATCAGCTATTTATATAACAAGACCTGTTAAGCGATAATTAGCACTTTGTTAGTGTTTTTGAGAAATGTCCCTAAAGCAGGGGTGAACACCCTGGTCCTGGAGAGCCGCAGGGTCTTTTGGTTTTCGTTCCACCTGAGTTCTCCATTACTTAATTGAACCATTTTTTTTTAAATTGGTAAACTCAAACTTTTATTTTTGGGTCTTTAGCAATTGCTGATTTAAAGATCCACAGAAAAGCTGCAGGATTGTGGGTTGGCCACCCCTGCCATAAAATGTCACCAAAGCCCTTTCAAGAAGCCAATGATGTTCTGATCAAGGCCTGTGGATTTCTGATCTATACAAAGCTGAAGAGAGCTCTGTTTAATGACAGTCCCTAAGGACAACACCTCAGACAGCGCATGGTGACTTTTGGAGGTCCTTTTGGTGCTGTACACGACCATTGCAAGGTTATTCCAAAGATTAGAATTTCCCGAAGGGAAGAGTACACTAATCTATATCTACAGAAATAAATTGTATGATGACAGAAGGTGCTACAGTATGACGCTCGGATCCAGGAGATCTTGTATCATTCCTTTGAGAGGGTCTTGCATTTATTGATCAGGAAAGTACTTGTTGTAGGGAAATAAGGTATTTTATATTATGAAAGCGAGTTTAAACCAGTTAAGATAAGAACAATAAAAGTGGAAAAGTGACAGAATGATCAGAATGAATGCACAGCAACAGCTGTCTTACCCAATCATAAGACAACACAGTTTGGTGCTAGGTTAGAAAGCCAAGCAATTTAAAACACATACATTGGGTTTATGCCTGTATTCTATTTCAAAAGGGATATGATTCGTGTACAGGTAGATCTGATCAGTCCAGCGCTGGTATCGTATAACTAGTCTGACTAATATTTCTTGTCCAAAGAAATCTTTGCAATAGCTGTCTATTGTCTATAATCATGCAATGATGGAATGAGTGTTATTAAAATAAACTGTGTAATTTGATTTGATTTACCTAAAGAAGTTGTCATTGCTTCTATTATTATATATTTATGACACAGAGGCATTTAATATACACCGCAATGTTACATGGCTGAAACCATGTTCTGATTTACTTGGGGCCCTAGCGCAAACAGAACATATTTATGTCCATTTATCCTGAACATTTAGACGTTCTTGACAGCCTGAACCAACAACAGCGCTCACCAAAAGAGATCCTCTTACCACTTTACAAAAGAGCCAGGTTCGTCTAGATTCATGGTTATAGAGCTTTACTCTCATGTAACCAATGACAGGGTGTAAAAGGGTGTAAATGAGTGCTAGAGAATCACTTCAATGCAATTCCAGTTACTTTACAGAGATGGAAAAAAGACTCCTATTGCATAGCACTTTCACCCATTTTGGGTTTTAGTAGGAGCTTCGTTGTACAGTGTACAGGTAACAAGCTCAAGTGTGTCTTATTAAACCCACAGTAAAACCAGGAATGGATCAAGCTGCTATGCAATGGGAGACTTATTTCCATCTATACTATAACCAATAATAAATATTACAATATTCAATAGTATTGCCAAACATACTTTCCCTAATGACAAAGATACATCATTAATCTTGGTTAAACAGGGGGTCATTCCTAGCCCACGACCCATGTGGTGTTTGTGAATTCTTATCGTTTCTTTTTGGACCGCTTTTATAATTGAATTGCTCAGGCTCCTAAAATCTTTTGAAAATAAAAAGTACCTATACATTTCTGTGACATTTCACGTCAAGTCATTAAATCATTTCAGAAATTCCACAATGAATAATTGATAGAGGATTTTCAAACCGCACATCTTTTTCAAAGTGGTGTTAACAATGAACTCCTGTTTACATTGGCGTGCATGTATAGCAACCTTCATGTACCTACTGTATGCAGAGCTGGATCACAGCCTCTTTGGTGATTGGCTGACACATGGAAAGCAGAGGGTTAAGCGAATCAAATGAAACCCTGGCTACAGCATTTTGGTTTCTTTTTACCATGAAATAACTTTTTTTTTGAGAGCACTCTTTCTTATGTGTATTTTTTTCACATTCATTACTTCATGATCTAGCTGCAACTTTGATAGTGTTGCCTGCAACAGCTTTAATTGGCTTGCAAGATTAAACTGGAGCTGATTCCAGGGATAAATCCAAGCCTTTGAAAGAGGTGAATAGCCTGACCCTAGTGCACTCTCCTATTAGAAAGTGCCATGAGGTGTCTTTTCTACATGACCCTTGTACTGGATCATTACTAACTTCAGTGCCTTCCCACTGCTTGCAATGGCCAGGAGTTGCACGACTTTTATGTACAATTTCTTCTCATTATTCCGAAACAGTTAACAGCAACGCAAAAGAGACAAATGGAATCTAAATGTTTTTTTTTCTTCATACACATTTTAATTGAAGTTCTTTATCCAATTTAGCAATAAGAAAAGTAAGTAGGTTTAATTTATATTTAGTTCTCCAAAATATAAAAAAAAAAGTATTCAGAACAATAAACCCATAATAAATAAATAATAATAAATCACTTTTGATTTTTGTTGCCATAAAACTGAAAACAAAAATGTTATTGTTATTTAGCTGCTTGTACAGTGAAGTCAATTATTAGCATTTAAGCTATTTCGTTAACACAATTGTCTTGTATGTTCCGCACTGAAAACAACTATTTAAACCCTGTTTAGATTAGATAGTGACAAGCCAACACTCAAATCTGTCTGCAGAAATAAGAGTGATGGCAAGGATTAATCACTGTCAATGTGTTTAGTCTACTTGATAATCCTAGATAAGTAGTACAGTACTTTGTTTATGATTGCTGATTTAAATTGATATTGTATTTTCATCAAGTAGAATACCTCATCTCCCACTTTGACACACAGTCAGGAAACACTTTCAATCAAGTGCAATTCGTAGCAACCAAGAAGATCAGCAAAACAATTCTAATCTCAAGGGATTTTACTGAAGAAAAACAGACTGCCACCCAAAATGGTGGAACACCTTCATTTAAGTGTCACTGACTAGAGCTCTTAGTTAAATGTCAACATCTTGAGTCTGCTACTGGGCTGCTAAATAAACCTGGTCTCTTTTATTTGAAGAGTTCTTAAAAAGGTAAGTTTTATTCAAGTCTACCAAAAAATAGAGTGAGAACCAAGTACAAAAGTAAATACATTTTAGAGAGCGATAAAAACACCGTACAGTATAAACCTAGCAAGTAACAGCTAAGTTGCAGATAGAAGCTTGTTATTATTCTGATTTCTTTCATGTATTTGTTCTTCATTGGTAATGTGCCTTTGAACTTACTTCAACATGCCTGTTCTATGTAGATTCCGTGGTGAATGGATGGAGTTCCATGTAGTTTAACTGAATGTTCTTGTAAGAGGGTTAAGCTTTCTTTGCACTTTATTTTGTATTTGTTATTTAATATGTGTTGTTTTTCTATTGCACTTTGATTATTTAATATTGATATGTTTTTTTTTTTAAGTAGGTAAATCGCGTTGTAATTGATTAATTCATTCAATTCTTTGTAGCTGAATACTTTATGACGCTTCATTAAGAAGAACGAGGGGAGAGCTGGGAGGATGTTCAGGATAACGAGCAGTCCATGTGAGTATGGATGCTGGGCTGGGAAGTAAGAGTGGCAGTAGGGTTTTTGAGAAACTGTTACATTGTCTGTGAAGTTTATGAACTGTAGCGTATACTGGCAGTGGTGTGTATCTGTATATAGAAATTGTAGCACATGTGTTGCTGCTGCTGCTACATTCTTAGCCTGGCACCGGCTCTACTTGTAATGAGAGGGGCAGGGGGAGATTGGCTCCTGTGTGATTATTTAGCTTGTAAAATGAAAATCCATTTCCTTTCTTTGATAGCTGTGAGAATGGGATTATTTAGTCAATGCCAGATGCTCGATATCTGAACTCCATTGGAGGTAAGATTGAGGACTTGCTAGGTTTTTGTTTTGTTTAGTTGGAGCACCAAATTATTACATTTTGTTGGCTAAACCACATCTACAATTCACCAGTGTAATTAACTGGATTGTTTTTATCTGCTTAGGTGCCCTTTAGTGCTTTACAAATCATGATGGTGACTAATTTGTCTAGTTGATAACTAATATGCCTCTGTTTTTACAAAGCTCTTGGAAAAAGGTTCTGTTTGATATATACTATTTTCGTAAATGCAAAAAGTATATTTTATCTTATTAATAAAATCATTGAACTCCATCTTTGCTTGCTCTCTGCTTTTGTTGTGGTTCATGCATTGCTCTTTCCCAATAAAAGAACCTGTGCTGTTAAACTAGGGCAAAATTGACAAACATTACATTTATTTGCTCTTTTTTTATGAGCTTGCGTAGTCGGGTTACTGCACGACATGGTGGTGGCTTAGCATGAGCATAGTTGCTCCTGCTGTAGCTGCACCACCAATCTGTACTGGTTTGGCTTTCAATACCACCCCCCCCCCCCCCCCCCCCATCTGTTACATTCTGACAGAGAGAAGCGCAAATATAACACACAATGGCCACTGAGTTATGTGAAATTCACCGTACATTCTATTGCTTAAAAGGCATCAGGGACTTACTTAAAGAAACATAACACCTAACTAGTTTGCAATTGAGTCTGCCTCTGAGATCTGGAGTTTATTAATAGAAGTTTAATGTAGATTAATAATAATAAACAGCCAATGCAATTTCTACACATCAATAAAATACACAATTGATAGGCATCCACACCAAACAGTTGTACATGTTCTGCCTGCATTTATCCATCTCTGGTTGCTTTCAGTTTCTTCTCATACATTGTGAAGTACAATTATCAACCATCAAGGGATGATTTGGTTCCCAGTTTCTCATGGAACTCTAAATAGACTCTTTATTTAGCTATCAGATTTCTAAACACAGTGTATTTGACCGTAAATAGATTTGGACATCCCAAGATCAAAAGCAGTGCCAGTAAGGTTCAATTACTAGGACTCCAGACCTTACTACACTTACAAATTGCTTTAACAAAAGGAGGCTCCATTTGTAAAAATCAACATTGACAGTCAGAGAACAGCCAAGTGCTGTCACAAACTGTGTGTATTGTTTTCTTTGTATTGGACATGCAAAATGCATAGGCTAGTTATATTATGTCAGAAGAAGAAAAAAATCTTGTGTTCAAATCTTGGCAAAAGGACAAACCCCCCTTTACCTATTCCATTGTCATACTGGAAATTCCTACAAAAACTAGTTTTGCTGGAAAGTAGCAGGGAATTGCAACCCAGGTTAACTGTTTTCACTTTGGTTTCCCATCACGTTTACAGCAATCCAGTGTAAACAGTAAATAAATGAAAACAAATGAATACTGCAGTGCATGAAGTGTATATAAAACATGTTCTTGAGTGGCCATGAGAACTCCTTGAACAAGTTTAAAGCCAGCACTGCCCATTGCTTTCACACAAGTCTACTATTGTATTCAGTCTTTTAAGAATGAAATGTTTCACTACCACAATCTAAAACTGGAGTTGTCAGCAACTGTATGGCTTCCAGTACAATGTCATTTATACATAGTAACCATGACCGACCCTATGTTCACTCTATAAGGAGTTATTAGCCAGTTTTACATCTGACCTTTAGGAGAGGTCAAATGTCACATGCAATGGCATTTTTTTATAGAGCACACATGGATTACTATATGTGTTCCACAGTAACCATGGCCCTATCTGCACTCTACAAGGAATTATTAGCCAGTTTTGTAAGTTGATGATGTCATCCTACGTGGCTGAAATGTTTTTTTTTTTTTTTTTATTGTAGCAACTTCCCTTGAACAACGTTTAAAGACAACCACACTTGGATCATGTGTGTCTAGTTTTGGTTCAATCGGACTAGCGGTTTCAATGACAACGTTTTTTTAAGACAGTTTTATATGTTGATAATGTCACCCAACATGGCCGCCGTGTTTTTTTATTGCAGCAACTTCCCTTTCACAGCCTTTAAAGACAAGCACACTATGTGCCATTGAATTTGTTTCAATCGGACTAGCAGTTTGGGAGAAGAAGATCTTTGTAGTTTGAGATCATGACGTCAGTACCATGCGGGTTTTATGTCATACAGCATGGCTGCCATACCACACAACCTATCAGGTTCTTACGAACACCAGTTAATCTTGGACTACCCCTCAACAACTATATCAACTATCAACACTCTGCAATAAGTGGTTTTCGAAAGACACATTTTTACATTTAGGCAAAATGTTTTTTTTCAATCCAACATGGCAGTCAAGCCATGTGACTTACGACAAATGTTCATTAGCATTTTCCTTCTTCCCATAAGCAACCTACCAAATCTGGTGAGTTTTAAAGCAAATAATAATAATAATAATAATAATAATAATAATAATAATAATAATAATAATAATAATACAAACAACAACAGGCTTCACAGTCCTATGGGCCTGGAAATCTAACACGCTTTTAACAAGGATACAATATTTTACATTGTTCCCTTTTATTTTTGTAAGTGTCTGAAATGTTCAGCGTTCCTTCACAATGTGAGTGCAGTGTAGCCTGTGTTCTGTCTCCTATGATGTATCTGTGTGCAAACAGGCCCACTGTTAGCCATTATGTACCTATTAGTACTGATTGCCTTCTGATAGCTCTGCACCAGTTGGTTTCACTCAGTCTGATAGTCTTGGCGCTTGGTTTAACCTTTAAACTACTAGGGAAACAGCACAGCTGACAAATAATTAGAGAAACTCTAACTCAGGCATTGCAAAACAAAGGCAGCGTGTAAGTGTTTAAGATACTGTAGGAGACAACTTGAAACACTGAACTACACACCAGCAAAAACTTTTTAAGGAACTAAAAACTGGATTACAAAGGTTTAAGGCCTTCCATTGTCTTTTTCTTAGCTTTAGAAAACTTTTTAACAGAAAAAATGTTTTGTTCTAAAGAGCTGTTTGAGTCCCATATGTTTCTTATCTTTAAATAGAGTTCTATTGTTTCCATTCATTTGATACATGTTTGAGATTGATTGTCTGGTCCTGGCAAATATGCCCTCTCCACAGATCTGAATGGCACATTTATTCAATTGAAATTATATGGTTAGAGGCAATGATTTTATAAAAACCTTTATTAGAAAGCTTTTATCCACCAATCAAGAAGTTGCATTGCAGGGCAGTACCACGTGACCGCGGAACATTCAGATAGAATGTCCAGCTGTAAAAAGAAACGGAAAGAAGAAACACATTGAAAAGGTGCAGCAGATAAATCTGCAAATTAGAGATATAAAATGTTTCAAATAACAATAAAGGCACTATAGTCACTTTATAATTGCAGTAACACCCTTAATCAAAATAAAACTGAACCTTGTCTGTACAGTAATGCCCTCTAAGATGGGTTCTACTGCTTAATTAGAACCTCATCACCAAAAATAGCCCCTACTTCAGAGTTAATTTCCTAGTATTTCGCTGAAGAACATGTTGTACACAGCGTAGAAATACACTGTGCTCCTCTCATTACTTCTTCGGTTTACTTTTATTACTTCATGAACTGCTATTACAACAGCAGATTGACCTTCCCTACTACCCTACAGGCACTCTGACCTGTAAAAAGCTTAGCAGAAGCACTGTCTTTTGTTCATTGACAGCATGTCAGTTTACTTCTGGGCAAAGTAACTCACAAGCATGAAGGAGTAAGGTGCTATAAAACAAGACTGAGTTTGCACTTTGCGACTTTACTGTGAAAAATCCTTTTTATTTATTTATTTTTTTAATGTGTACTTACAGAAATGTGTGAAATCTCCCCTAGGATTTGTGACTGTGCAGTGAACTTTAAAAGGGGAGAGTAACGCAGGGAAGCATGTTACAACTCAATCACTGCTAGGCTGTATGGGGAGTGGGACGTTAAAAATGAAAGATGCAGAAAGGCTGGTAAAATGCTTTGCCTCCTTAGGGTCATACAGTGGTGTGTTTATCACCATCTAAACAAAACATAATATTACAGAAAGACACATCAGTAGTATGAAAAATTAAAAAAGCAACACAGACACTTCAGGTTAACTAAAAACAATGGGGTCATCTTGATATGTTGCAAATACTAAACAATACCAATCTGAATCTATTAAAAAAAATAATAGTGTAATATCACGACACATATTAATTCAGTTTTCTGTTAAGTATTGTCTCTGTGTATTGTGGGCTGTAACAGTATAACATAAGTGGAGCTATTAATGGAAGAGCTCCATTTTAACCAATGGTTTGGATGAACCCCTGTCTTTATTCACATGTTCACTTGTTTTTTACATTATCATCAAGAGATGCAGGAAGACAGCCAAAATGTGAAGAAAACAAACATAAAACAATTGCAACACTCAGAAAACTGTGGTTACTGTGGTGGAAAAAGCTTTGCAAAATCCATAACACATGTCTGGTGGGTCATGGTGTATTACAGTATATGAAAGCTTGTTCACTTGTCAGCCTTATCACACAATTCTTTTAACTTTGTTCGGGCATGCAGTTCAGGAATAAAAATGTTTACACTTTTTTTTTTTTTTTTTTTTTTACCAAGGTCGGATTCCTTTGGTTAAAAAGTCTTAACCTCTGCAAGCCAGCCATGTAAATAATGTGCAGATAATGACCTGCCTAAGTGGTGAGCCGGTGGATGGTCAATATTTACATGAATCCACCGGCTCTTCTCAAGAGTTCTGTTTATCTGAGATCTGTTGGAACAACCTCTCAGAAGTCCTGCACCTACTCATCTCTAAACTTGGAACAGGTTGAGAACCTGCCTGTCATTCCCCTCTTCAGCTAGCAGTCGTGACTCCACTAATCTCCCAGGTGTCTGTCCATTCACAAAAGATACCTAGCAATGGATTCTGCAAATACATTTTAAAAAGTATTTTTTCGTTCTTATCATGCTTGAGTGAATGTTGGCCTACTATAATATGAAACAAAATCAAAGCACACACACACATATATATATATATACTGTGTGTGTGTGTGTGTGTGTGTGTGTGTGTGTGTGTGTATATATATATATATATATATATATATATATATATATATATATATATATATATATATAATATATATATAAACAGTGGAGCACCTGGATTAAAAATATTACTTAAAAAAGTTAAGATTTTTAGTACTGTTTTAATAAAGAAAATGTAAAATGTATTGCAAAAGTAAACATCAGGACTTCACTGAGCTTACTAACAATGTGTCTGTGTTCAATCAGTGAATATATATCGAACTTCAATCTCTATATTTCAAACTTCTATATAAAAACATATAGTAAATATATATAATTACACTGAGATCATTGATAAGAATATATATAGTCTATTGGAATTAACAATTCAGTCAGTAAAACATAATGGAGGTGAATAAAGGTATTTTCCATTCACATGTAACGCATAAGGTCACTCAAGCATTCATAGCAATAAAAAAAATGTAAAAACCCAGTACAGTATCCTTACGTGCCCTTGAGTTTAAAAAACAGAGAGGGTCATGGAAAGTTTACCAAGTCAGTCTGGTCATAAGAGGTGCTCCAGGGATCTAACATTTACATCAGTGCTGTACTAGTCAGTGCACATGCTAACAGGCAGGGTCGATTTGGCTAAAGCAACAACACACTGCCTAGTACAGTGTTTACTTCATTAAAATATACTCATCTTGTACAGAATAAAAAATAGATTAACACAATTCTTATCAATGATCTCAGTGTAATTATTGTAATTATTGTACTAGCTTGCTTTGCAAAAGAGATCTCTGTCTTTTCTTTGTAAATTGGTTAAATAAAATAAAATAAATTTTTTGCGTGATAACATTTACTCGTTCAGTTAAATCGACTCATGCATACTCTCATGGCAGACACAAGCTGAATACTGTTTGTTACAAATGGTTAAAATAAAATTAGAAATGAAAAGCAGTACTGTACAAACTTCACTACTGCAGTGAAGATGGTACTGAAGCCAAGAGTATTTTAAAACATGTAAATACAGCATTGTTTCAGTATCTACTGGCACACTTTTAACCTTTTCCCTCCTCATTTAGAACCCAAGTGCGAGGCCTGGTCTTTTTAAATGCCTGCTTGTACCACTCATGACATTCAGATTTCGCCATTAAAATACCAAGGCTGTTTTTTTAACAGTTTATTTTAATTACTGGTAATCAGATTAACTAAAACCTCAGCGGCCTACCTTATGCTTTCAAGTGGCAGAGTCTTACGGGGGCCCTGCATTACGTTAAGCTTTTTAGGCTGATCAGCACCCGGGGGGTGATAAGGAGATTAAGAACTGATTAAAGTCCTATCAGTGGAATTTGAGCAGGAGACCTGCCAGGACAACGATGCAGACAAGTGTGCTTCTCTACATCTCTCCCTGTTTGTCTGTGAGTGTGGCACAAGGCCAGATGCCATCAGTGCCACAGTTTCATAACACACACACACACACACACACACACACACACACACACACACACACTGACCCTGGCTTGACGTTGTTTACAATTTCAGTTTTCCAGTATCTGATAAAGGTAAGCGGTGGATTCGTTTATCTGTTCAGTAGCAAGGCACCTCAGGTCAACCCGAGATTTCCTGTGAAGATTAGAGTTTTTCTCCCCCTCCCCTTTCCCTCTCTTCCTTTGCAAATGCCATTGTTAGCCTGCTGAGTGGTAATCAATGGTGTGAGGGGCAGAGTAAGATGGCAATAAACAAATGAGTGGAGTTTTCAATGAGCCCAGGCTCCTGCTGCCTTATTGAACTGGAGGTATTTGGGACTTGCTGTAAACCCTTACAGCCAGCCGTCAGCTGCTCGACCAATAGAAAGTGGGTTCTAATTAAAATAAATCGAGGTGAGAAATCCACCCTCCCTTTTACTAGCTTATGCAGAACAGATCATCCCATTTCAGTTCCAGTACACAGCTGGGTGATTGAATAGAAGCGCTCTTGAATAGCACACCTAGCCTAGTCTGCTAGTTTTATTCTATAATAGAGTTCCGATAGAGTCAAAGAGCTAGGCTGTGGATCGCAAAACTAAAATATGTGTATGGGAATTGCATCCATTCATAGCTATACATGGGATATTGCTACAAAGATAATCGCTGTTGTGTTTTCTTAGTGCTGACTGCTGTCATGCTTTGAAATAGAATGCATGAAACACTGACATAGAACTATTGTTTGACTAGATTATTATTATTATTATTATTATTATTATTATTATTATTATTATTATTATTATTATTATTATTATTATTTAAAAAATGTTTTGTTTTTTGTAATGAAAAAATGTAATGACACTTTAACAATCTTTGTCAAATGTTACATTAAAACAACATAGGGAGCCAACTCCTTCTAAAACTGTGCAAATAAATTCTTCAAATACAGGTTAAGCATAAATGAGGGGTATTATTCAGGACTGGTAAAGAAATAGGTTTAGAATACCCATTGGTTGTCCATAGCTGTGCTGTGCTGTCTAGTAACAGTGAGCTACTTTTTATTCCTAGCAGTTTAGATTCCTTCAAATAGCTAGGTGTGTGTGTGTGTGTGTGTGTGTGTGTGTGTGTGTGTGTGTGTGTGTGTGTGTGTGTGTGTGTGTGTGTGTGTGTGTGTGTGTGTGTGTGGTGTGAGCGTTTATGTGGGAGGATGGGGGATGTTCCAGTGTTTCTAACAAACACTTTTAGTGCTTAAATATTTTTTATCAACAAACTATATAAACATAAAGACAGCATTCCGGGGTTATAGTCCTCCAGTGGAGGTTGGGGGTGCTCTGTGACAAATTCACTGTCCTTGAAGCTAACATAAACAACTTTCCTGTGTTGTTTTAACCTTTTTTTCCTGCAATCATGTCACTCCACTGGTTCGTATCAATCTCGATTTTATTGATGTCCACTCTGGTATCTCTAAGAGCCATCAATTTCACTACCTCTCTCTCTCTCTCCCGCTCTGGCAGCCTGTGAGGGGAAAGCCTGTGTGTGGACAAAGTTACTGGACTTTGTTTTGTGTGTGAGGCTGTGTGTGTATGTAATGGGGAGTGTATGCTTGGACTTGGGACTCATAAATCTTATCCGTGACCCAGGTGAACACTTGAGGCCTAAAGCCCCTCTGAAAAATGATCAGGATTCTGCTTAGTTTTAACAGACCTCTTTCAGTGGCATGTGAAGGGTTTCACAAATGCACAAAACAGATTTAATATAAGCTGTCAAAAAAAAATAGTAATTGCTCTCAAAAGAATGTTTGACAATGTTTAAGCCTGACTATAAGTCAATTATACTGATAAATGGCCAACCTGGTGCAGGCATAATTGGAGTGAAGACAACAGAAAGAAGGAGAGAAAAGCTTGTTCTGTAGTGTACCTTTATCTAAATGGGCCTTGGTGTGTGCTGGCCTTAGTGTGGCAGCACCTGTGGATCATTTATTTTCAGGAGCAATTGGATGAGAATCAAATATGACTCTGTAATCGCCCCCCACCATCAAATCAAACTCCTGTCCCCTTCGCTGGTGACCTGCAATTGACCACCTGAACCTAGGAGTGAGGGTCAGAGGAGGTCCCGAAAGAAAAGGTCAAAATGTGGTCACTTGTTCTTCAGGCCAAGGCGAGTGAATGTAAAATGGTTTATTGCAGTGATTTATGTAATCAGCACAGACAGGTTAAGGGAAGCCTTTAAAAAAACATGCCTCCTAGCTCCCTCTCCCCTCAGCCCTGCACACAATCCACTCCTGAAAATAAATTCTGATTGTTCGGCGCTCCTCAAATCTCCTGTGATCCAGTCTTCAAATAAGTTAGCCCCATGCACTCGAAAAGATTCATTCCCACACTCGACCCCTGAACGGGACAAGGTTAGTGTTCCCAGGTTTACTTAAACAATACTGACACACCAAATGCTGTGCTTTAGAAGAAGGCAGCTGATTAATAGCCCAGACAAAATATTCATCAGTAATGAATTATTTTAATGACAGCGGACTCTTACAAAAACAAAATACTTAAATCACTCCCAGACTCCTCAGGCACGATAAAAGCAATTTTCATCCCCCTGCCATTAATCCCTTGCATTCTGTAAACTAGTTTGTGAAAAAAATAATCAATTTTTAAAAAGGAAAAAGTGATCTGTATTAAGCCCTTTAATAACAACTATTTCAACACTGTATTTTACAATCCATTGAGCATCAATACGATGGATAAAATGTATTCAACATTAGAGGCATGTTAAAATAATTGCATCATATTATCTTCAAATATAATATTAAGTACCTCTTGAATCCACTATTCACTTTGATTTAATAATGTTTCTTGGTTGAATGGCAAAACATTTTTTATATACCACTACTACAGCTCCTGCTACTACCATGACTACCACGACTACTACCATGACTACCACGACTACTACTATGACTACTAGTCTGTTTTAACAGGTTTTATCTGGTTGAGGATGCTAAATTGAATTTTTTTTCTCTAGCCTTCCTTGTCCTCCTGGTGGTTACATGGGCCGTTTCTGCATCTGGACGGAGAGCGTTTTCATAAAGCTGGATGACCTGAGCGGCACATGGCACAAGCCTTCTATCCTGAAGCTGGACTACAACCTGCCAATGCATAATATGACCAACACAGACCTGGGTAGAATCTTGAAGAGCCAGGAAATTCAGAAGGTCCTGCGAGCCCCAAACAAAAAGATTCACCGCAGAGCGCTTAAGAAGAACCCGCTTAAGAACCTGAGCGTCATGATAAAACTCAATCTTTACTCCAAGACAGCAAGATGCAGAGCGATCCTGTGTCACAATCCCACCCACAAAGCCCAGAAAGGGAAGCCAAAGAAGGCGGCAGCGAAGGCAGCTGGTAAGCCAGCAGAAAAACCAACAACAAAACCAGCCGTAAAAAAAAAAATCATTCTGATTCCGAGATTCTCATGTGCAGGATTTCAAAAGAAAGGATTGACTTCAAATAAAGTCTAATTTAAATACTACAACTACTACACTACCGCTACTACTACTACCTTGTGTAAACGATTCCTGTGGTGTTGTAAAGCAATGCCGTAGATTGTACTAGTTCGTTTATTTACAACACAAAGGATCCGTGCTGTTTTGATATGGAAGTATACAAGCCCAATAGCCCCGCAGAAGGGATGTTTAAATCAAGTGTAACAGCCTTCTTCAGCCACACTGACACAGCACTGAAAGAAGGAAAAAGTGACCGTGGTCCAAATCTAAGACTTATCACTGGGAGAGGAGTGAATATGGCAGAGTAGTGGAATGCAGGAGACTGGAATACATTCTTCAGTTTTGTAGCACATACTGTAGTACATTACAGGAAACTACAGTTTTTTTTGGACAGAACTACAGTATGTTTTGTTTGGGTTTCTGATATATTGAATTCATGTTTTCATCAAGACTAGCTACACTACACAACTGCTTTTTACCATGGAATACCACTGTACACTTTTTAAAAAGGTTGCTGTGCCGGTGAATTTCCTTGAAACTAGTTGACAATTCCATATATCTGATCTGCACAGCAGCCTGTGCAGATGGCTTTTGACAGCTCTGCGCCTCCATGCACCTACAAACAGCTGCAGTTTCAATGCAGGGTTTGTTGTGGGTTAGGGCAGTTTCAGCAGAGCTGTATATCTGAGGTATTTTATAGATCTGGACACTGCACAGCAGGCAACAGGTTACTTTCATACAATCCTTCTCAGTCAAACCTCAGCCCAGATTGCAGAGCAGCAGCTGCAGCTGCTAACAGTCTCAGCTCAATGTTCTGCCTTATACGTCAACCGCTTTTACACAAAAAGAGACATGTTGGAATACAGTACATACAGTAGGAGAATTATTGAGCACTCGGAAATGCCTGCAGTGGGGGCCTCATAAATTACATAACAGTTCTGCATTTGTGGCTCCATAGTTACAGCATATTGATACAACTTGGATAAAACAAAGAAATTGTGGTGGATATTTTATATTTTCCACTGCAAGTGAAGGTCACTTTCTACAATGCTTTTGAATGCTGCAGAAATCCAGTCTGGTTTGTGCTTTAAAAAAACAAGCAAAATAAAACAAAACAAAAAATAACTTACAGCAAAAGATTTTCATGTTACATTGACAGGACTTTGACAAAAGATCATCTCACTTGAACTTCTTATGGGACCGTCTAGGTTAACTGAACATAAGAATGGAAGACCCTGTTTTTTTTTCTCTGTCCACAGAAAAGCATGTGCTGGTTTACTTTTTTTTTTAAATTATTTTAATCTTGTTGAGAATGAACTTTGGTGCCAGTGCCATCAGCAAAAATAGAATAGGGTAGGCCGGGGATAACAGAAGTTAATTAAATTCCATACCTGACAGCCTTGGGTCAGCTATCCTATGTATCCTATAGGTATTTTTAACATAATTTAATTTAATTTATTTCTTGTGGCTTGCACCTTCAACTGGAAAGCATTTTGAGATTGTTTCCATCTAGCTGTTAGCCACTTAGCTAATGACTAAACTTTTTTTTTTTTTTTTTTTTTTTAGTTATTCATTACTAGGAAGAGAGCTTTTAGACTATTTATAAATGTGAAGGTGCCCTGTAAAACAGGAGAAACACATGTTTAAACAAAACAAAATGTTAATACATTGAGTAGAACAGTTCAGAAAGTAGTCCAAGAGTGAGAGAGTTTTTTTTTTTTTTATGACACAGTTCTTGTTCTTTTCAATGGGCTTTATTGTGGCCATATCACATGACACCACCACTATAGTATGTATATCATAGAGCGATATTGCCACTTTTTAGTGATATCCCACAATATCACAACACACTAAAGGCATGCCGATATCCTACAAAGACACACTCTGTGTGTTAATATCCCATTGTCCTTGCACATCACCAAGGGGAGCTTAAAAAGGTTTCAACAATGTGCAACAATTTTACTGGTTTATCCATTAATCGATGATATGAATTCTACAGACCCAGCAGGGAATGAAATCCTGACTGAGGGCATGAAAGTCAGACACTGAAACTCATAAAGATAAAAGGCTCAATGTATTTACATACGTATTTACTCTGGTCCAAGAAATATCTTCACTGCAAAATAAGTTTGGGAAGCTTCCAGCCCATTCTTCAATTGAATGTGCAGCACGAGTTAGGAAGTCTTAAGAAAATCTTTGATGAAAACCTGGTAAAGGCTTGCTGTTTTCAAAACTGAACATAAGGTCATGTCTTTCCTTCTAGCTGTCCTTAAAAGACCAATTTATCATACTTCCTCAGCTGAAAAAAGTTTTTTTTTTTAAAGCCTGCAGTAGTTTAAGAACATTACAATACATGTGTATTTTCCCATTTTAGTATCTCACCTTGCATTTGTGTTTTACCGACTTTCCTGAAAATGTGTATGCTTTCTGTGCAGAAAAAGGAAGTGACATGCTAAATAAAATGTTGCCCTGCATCTCATTTCTTCCTTCCACAAAACAGGTCTTTAAGAACACCATACTTTTAAAGAATGGAAAAACATAATGTAATGGCTGATGTCGATCATTAATTAATTCCAAAGATATTGATAATCTCTGATAATTATTCCAATCCTTTCAATAAAATTGCACTATCAGTAAGCCTTGTTTAGTTTCTTAACATTAACAAAAGCAAAAAAAACCCCTCTGTTTCATCCTTTAAAACATTTCCAATATCTTTTGATCCTGCGGTTTATTAAATCATGACAAGTGTACATTGAAATGTTATTAATTGGTGTCTGTTTCTACAGTATGCCTTTCTTTGTACACTTCACTTTATCAGAACACACCATGGCATTCAGGTGTGTTTACATTCTCTACAGAGTTTTGCACAAAACAATACTGTAGTCGGGAGCTGTAGTCCAGAATTAATACTGTTTGTAATAAAAATGGCATTATAGAGCAAACAGGAGCCATGACTATACCACCTTATAAAGGGCCCTGTGGTATAAAGGGCCACCTTAAAATGATGTTGCACACTATGTCATGCCACTTCAACTGAAGCATTCACCTTATTTTAGATGAACTCAGGGAAGGATGTCAAAGAAACCAAATGTTTTAAGCAGTAACAACAAGGCGCAGGTGACACTGAGGGTGCTGTCAAGCAGAAACCCTAATGCAGGGCGCATCGAGCTGGGTGTCCGCATATCAAAGCTCTTTGTGACACTGCCTGCCATTTGATCTTTGCTCAGGAAATTCAAAATTCCTGGCAGATGAGAGGTGAAATGGAGAGCCCTTAAGCCTGGCTTGTGCAAGTGATTAGGGGCAGCTGTTTCGATTCACATTTCGGAGTACTTGAACTCCGCAACCTGCCCCATTTTTACACGGCGGGTTTCAACAGACAGGGGAACTGGGGGGGAGACCCCTACAGATTGGTTCAATTCTGATAGCTCACCATGGAAAATGTGTGAAGGCTCACAATGTTCTTAACTGTTTATTTCTAATGGTTTAGGGCCCAGCATGTCATCATCTATAAAAGCACATGACAGCTGAAACCAAAGCTCCTGCTTCAACCCCAGCACACATTTAAAAGGATGGGTTTTTACATTTTTTAAATAATGAACATGAAGTTATGGGAAGTGTGAATATTACAATAATTCTGAGAACATATTTACTTTTATATATCACATTTATTTGAACATCCTACTGTAAAACATGTGCCTGCACTTTCTATATTGGGTCTAAAGATCAGATTTACATGGTAATCGCTTTCTAATTCAATGAATCGCTCAGCTCTATCGCCAGGGAAACTTGTTTCAATTATTTGATGGTGAAAGAATCGCCTCCGTCTCTGCAAGCTTCCAATATACATGCTACTGGACACCACTCATTTGAAAAAAAATGAAATTATCTTCTAAACTGTGAACCTGATCCAAACAAGAGCATTTGGGTTTTCCTAATTAAATATTTGTATAATGCAGGAAGTGACAATTCCTCTTGAGACAGTTTTCATTTTCTGTGTATTATTTCGCAATATAAATTATGAATGATGCACCGTTTCTTTTTTTTTTCATTACATTTTAAATAGTAAACTGCTGTAATTTTGGAGATCATTCAAAAAGGTACATTTGCTACACTGTAGCTAAACTGCATTATTTAATATGTGCACTTACAACATCATTATATGTTTCAGGAAAATAACTACACATACAGGTATGCATGTTGTTAATGTATAACGTGCCCTCCTCACAAATCACAGAATTATGTGCTAAATGTACGTAGTAAATATATAGTGGAACTACATGAGTTAATGTACCTGCATTTTGAAGTGCATTGATTCTATATTATAAATCAAATGATAATACTTGAACTGGAAATTTAACTCAAGAAAACACCTAATTACAATAAGGAAAAGAAAGAAGAAAAGGGTTTGATTGGTGACCTTGAGCATTTAGGGATTGCTATCCTTACTAGGAATTCCAGTAACTGCTACTTTGCTGGTTACTAACAACAGTCAGAAACTGGACCACATACTTTATATATTGGCTTCTTGCAAGTTTCCTTCCTGCTGGTGTATATTTTAAAAAATTGTATCACTCCAGCATCATATTTTCCTGGAGGAAATACCAAAATGAAGAAACTGCAGAGATTTCAACTACCAATCAGTAAGCTTCATTGCAGGACACTAAAGGAACTTTCAGAGTCAATAATTTAAAAAGTTTAAAGTGACAACATAGGCACTGTTTAGCACTTTCTAATCTCAATAAAACCTTGTTTATCTAAGTACCTTGGTATTTGCCCTTGTCTGTACAGTTGCTCTTTCCTTCTTGTCAACTAGCAGACAGTACTACCCCAATACCCTAATCAGGGTTCTATTGCTTACGGATCAGAAATCACACAAACACAAGATGAGATCAGAACTACAAACTCACACTAGACACTACTGCATTGCAAATGACACTGTACAAAACTGCAAACATGTACACAGTGCCTTTCCTCCTGAAGCACTGGAATGAGACATGCATTTTCCTGACCAGCAAAACCAGCTCTGACCAGCTTAAAATCAGTTTTATTGTTGGAAAGGTCTAAAGTGAATAAGCTGTGCAAGAGCCGTCTGTTATTCTGTGTGAAATTGGTGATAAGGGTCAAACTGCTCGTTGGAATTAACTGTGGCCCCTCCAGAAACCCAAATGGGAGATGCCAACTACACAATCCTTCAGGGAGCCCAGGTACAACTCGACAGCATTGCCCATCAAAGAATTCTGCAGGAAAAAGAGTGGAGAGAAGAAAACGACAAGATCGGAGAGATGGACAGAGAATGGCAAAGGCACATAAAGGATTACTCGTGAACATGCACTGACAGCTGGATGCACTGACCTTGCCTGGGTTGAACAAAGCTGAGGCTTCATTTACATTATTGCAATGCCAAGTAATTTAGATACAATTTTGATTCTGTCGAGGGAAAGATCACGATCCTGAAGGCTTATGCAGCCAAATTCAAAGTAATTGCTCACAAGAGGGGATATCTGCATTACAGGCATGATCCCTTTTTAGTTCATCCTTAAAATCACTTGAATGTTTAGTTGGTATACAAAAACATATATATATATATATATATATATATATATATATATATATATATATATATATATATATATATATATATATATATATATTCAATGATGTTCATTTCACAAGAGATATAGATCTTTAGCTTTGAATTCAGATTCAAGCTTTTAAATTTGTACCTTTTGCTGTGTAAAAAGGCTAGATAGGAATCCCTCTCTTTATCTCTCTGTCTCTTTATCTGACTCCATGGGGCAATAGTTTACCTTTGGGAGAGTTGCAGGATTGTGACTGAAGTGTGAGGATCAGATAGGTGCCCTTCAAAGAGAGGCTCAGCAGTCACCGGAGATGGAAACAGGAATCTGGGATCAAAGGTTAACCTTCCTTTTCCTGTTCACACTATTTGTTTTAAAATTCCTTCTTTTTTTATTTACCTATCAGCAAAAACAATTATGAAGGTGCTCAAAAAAATACATTTAGTTGAGCCATATTATAGTAGAGCAACCCTGGCCTTGCTTCTTTTGGTATGGCACAGGGAATTAAGCTCTAGTTATAGCACTGGGTCCTGGTTCAATTATAAAATATGACCCACGCTTAGTCAAAGGGATGATAACATTCTATAGACAGATATACCATGCCTCTGAAAGTTTGATTGAATGTCACCATAGAACAGACACCAAAGAGGGCATTTCACCCATACGAAAACATCAGCACAAGCCTCAGCTCTATGCTGGATTGTTGCCTTCCTTGTATACTGCAGCTACTGCACCCTGAAATGACATTCACGTGCTAAGTGCTTTGATAAAAGTTTACATTGTTATTTTAAGGCATAATTTAGACCTTTGGTGACATATATAGCTTGAGTGATTTATCATCGTCACCAAAAACTTGAGATGGGATTAAAGCCTCACATGTGGACTTTATTGGTTGTAATTGGTTGTCAAGGACTGGACAAATTTCTTTAGTTCCTCAGGTTTCTCACAGTTGTATACAATTTTTATATTGTCCAAAGTTTTTTTATTCCCGTTATTTTTCATTTTCTTTCTATTTGTGTACATTTTTGTTTTCCAACTTATAAATTAAAATAATCAGAAATCTTGCCGCTTGTTTTGTACAGCTGTTCTGATGCAAAGTCGGTGAAGACGTTTACAATTATTAACAACAGGTGTTACAGGCAGTCTTCTAATCTTACGGGGGTTGGGGGACAACCATAAATAATATGGCTGTAAACATCTGTAGTTTATACAGATGTAAACATTAATAATCATGTTGTTATTATTATTATTATTATTATTATTATTATTATTATTATTATTATTACATGCATTGAGTTTTCTTCATACCTATTCTATTAAACAATACCTGTGGTCTGCAGTCTATAGAAGGCAGTTTCAGGAAGAATGAGGTTGCTCAATTTAACCTTTATGATCCACTGGATTGTGGATTTTGTACAACGATTATTATATTCTTAATTGCAAATTGCATGAGTTTAGTTTTAATATAAAATCTGTATCTCCTCGTTGCATGACCATTTTGGTAATGATGGGTAAGACATCAGAATAAGATAGCGGGCAGATAGTAGGTGCAGCCCTGTCTGTGAACAGCAAACCTCTGTACTAATGTGGAACCGGTAGAGAATGGGTGAAGAACAGCCTGTGGTTACAAAAGGAAATTAAATACTTGTACTTAAAAACCATTAGACATGATTTAACGTGGTGAGCACAGGTATGCTTTAAGAAGCCTTTTATTATTGTTACAAAAATGGGAAAGCAACAGCCCATTAAGACAAAGTGTAAAGTGAGAGATTAAGAGAGTTAATGGGACCGGTTTCTCAATCCTGGTTGCACCCATTTAGCTGCACTGTTCAGGAAACGGGAAGTTAAATGTATCCGGGGTATCAGGCTGCAGGCAATGTTGTCTGAGCAGCAGCAGCATGGTCCATCGCCTTTACATGGGAACCCCTGGAGAGATTGTACCCTTAAGTGCTTCCCACACTGCTTCCTGATTGCGTTACTAATTAAAGTTACAAACCCCTGTCCCATTGAACTGAAGAATACTTTTACTTCTAACTGTAAAGCCAATTATTTACAGCATGACAAGCAGTGATCTCCAAGGAGTTTATCAACTAATAAGAAAAATGTAATTCATTTCTCAAATGGCGATCTGACAGGTGTTGATGAACAGTGAGTTATTTTTTTTTTATTTGAAACACCACATTTCTCATTAGGATGTTAATTATAAATCATGACCATTGTCTGTCTTTTTTAAATAAAGAAAACAAAAATTAAAGATAGCCTTTGGGTTAAAGTTCAAATAGCAGCATCTTAACAGACAAAATAGGTGATGATATTGTAGGTGTATTTCTCTATTAGTTTACTTATCTGCAAGAATGCTCAAGTCTCCACCTTTGTCACTTTGACTACACATTTCAGTCCAGAGCTAAATTATCACATGAACTGTGTAATCACTCGTGGACCTTTATTCAGAAAACACTAAGCTACAAATGTGCTAGGTTACAATTACAGATTTTAAAATTGCTGTTAATTATTCAAGGTGCGATCCATTTTGTTATTTGCCTAAAAAAACACATACGTTGCTTAATGAGAATCCATATAAAAGAAATGTCTTTACAGTTTTTCCTTTATGAAGACACTGTCAAACCTAATGGCTATAGTCATAAAAGTAAATTAAATCAGACAGCATGATTATAGCGTCCGTCGTAAAGACTTGAGAACCCTTTTATAATTAACCTTCTACTGTGCAGACTTTGAAAAAGTATTTTAAACATAACAGATGGGTATTGCTCCCTGTAAAAAAAAAAAAAAAAAAAAAAAAAAAATCATAATCTAATTTAATACCCTGATATCACAATCATAACTGTTTATCACTTTCTGTCTTGGAGTCTCTTATATACAAGCTGCTGAGTGATTATAAATAATAGCACAAAAAAAAAAAAAAAAACAATGGCAAAAGTGTATAATAACTGTATTGCAAAAACAAAACAGCCTCATACAATTGGTGAGACAGACAACCAGACAGACAGACAGGCAGGCAGGCAGACAGACAGACAGACACACAGACAGATAGAGAGACAGACAGGCAGGCAGGTAGATAGACAGGCAGGCAGGCAGACAGACAGACAGACACACAGACAGATAGAGAGACAGACAGATAGACAGGCAGAGACCAGGCAGACAGACAGACAGACAGGCAGATAGACAGACAGGCAGGCAGACAGGCAGGCAGGCAGGCAGGCACACAGACAGGCATAGAAAGATAGGCAGACAGACTACATCCATTACAACTGATTAAACAACAGCAAAAAATGTATAAGAATAATCATATTATAGAATTGTTAATAGCATAATTAGATTGTTTATAATCACTTATAATGGATACCTAAAGTGTTACCAAAACATTTAAAATAACAGTGCTTTTGTAATTTTTTTTTATTTAACAGTTCAAAAATATCCTTTTCAATGTAAACAGTCTATGTGTGGGAAAGGCACAGTAAACTGCCAAACGAATTGTTCTCCACGTCTATTAATCTACATGTATGTATTTTAGGGCTGCAACGAAGAGCACATTTTGACCTTCGACTATCGCAACACATTACCCAAGGAAGATTTGAACCTTCGGTGGTGCTCATTTGCATAATTTGCTGGTGACGTCACCGTGGCTACTTGTTTATATTTGATTCAGAATCTTATTATCTTAAAGGTAATCCATATAAATGGAATAAAACATTCACATGAAGTTTAAAAATACTTTATATACAACAGTTATCATGTGTTTATAATTTAAATAAAAATTAAAATGTATGTTGTTTATTTACACGTAATTGCGTGTAAACACGATATATACAGTCATCTTGCATTGCAGCAGTACTGACTGCAGCAGATTTAGGCAAAACAATGCTTTATTTAACAGTCACTGTTCCAAGCAGGTTCAGTCACAGTCACATTTTACTAAAACTATTAATACTAAAAATATTAATAATAATACTAATAATAATATGAACTTATGCTTTTCAAGTGACCCCAGAGATTTGTTGTGCCTTCATAATACATTAACAATCGCTTGCACAATTTGGATTCAACTTTATTTTGGTCACCCGGGCATTTAACAAAAAAAAACCCAAACAGCAGAGGGGTTTCGAGACATTTCTTTCAATACAGCTTACACTATACAATGCTATGCTGTCGAGATCAGCTCAGTTTTCGGAATTAAAATTATTAGTGTTAGCGTATATTGTGTATGTTCCAAACATATTCTACCATAGAACTTATCTTACATGGTCTTGTACACTAGGTTTTCAGTACATATTTTACTGAAACAATACAACCGTTATAAGTAACCCCCAGCACCTCGACCGGACTCTAAATCAGAAGCAAGCAAAGCCATGCCTTCCAGTGCTGCTCTTCCATCCAGCCATGTTCTAAATCATTACATTTAAACTCCAACTGGATTAAAAATATTTCACTATTTTATTTAAACTTTACTGGAAATGGGCACCGTAGGGTGTGTTCACACCCATACAGAAAGAATTTATATTTCACATATATAAAAAGCAATATATGTTACACTGATATGCTGTTATTTCTCTTGATTTGGTTTTTATGTTTACACATATATGTGCATATATAAATTATATATGGATTAGTTATGACATTAGCCTGATTTATAGTATTTTCAATATACGGATTTTATGAGTTAGTATATGTAACATATATTGCTCTCCATATATGTTTTTTATACTCCAAATATGTGTCTTTATACTTTAAATATATGTTGTTTTTTTTTATAATAAATGTGTTTTTTACTCTTTATATATATTTTGTATAATCTAAATGTGTGTTTTTTATACTTTAAATATATGTTTTTTTTTTATAATATAAATATACCCAATTTGGTTAATGTTTTATACAATTGACTACATATGTTTATATATTATCTATTGTCCAGTTAAGAAAAATGTGAAAATGAATATTACAATTATCACATAATTTATATAACACATGTATATACTTACACACCGTAACCAGAATATAAAATGCAACACTATAACACTTTCATTGAAATTTACTTCCTAGAATTTGTCCTTTACAGCAAAGACAACACAAGCTATATAGACAATTAGTAAACGCTTTGAAACTATACCCTGTGTATTGCAGTAACTGATAGACAATCTAATATTCATTCAAGGGCTATTCCTTGGTAAAATGTTACAATGAGATGATGTTGGTGCTGAGGTAGCTTTAATTGTCTCTTGTGTAACTAAGCTATCTTGTATCTTATATGACCTGCGTGTTTCCGATACGCTTTGCAGGTAAAAAGCAGCTTTAAGCAGATATACAAAAATGTTTATGGTGTATGATGAAAATATAAATTGATATTTATTATTATTATTTTTTAATAAAGAAAAAAATATCTTTTAATTGTTATTCTCGTAATTTTCATATTTGGAATCAGTGTAGTAACTCACATTTTGTATACAAACATGTACAACATTTTTGTGAAAATTCTTAACGTATTCCTTATTTACTCTATTTGTCTCTACGCACACACACACACACACACACACACATACACTCATCTATCTTTTTATGGCATACCAATCAAGTTGCATGGTATCATTACTTTTGATGCTTTGCTATATTTAATGTATTAGGTTTTGTCAGCGCCATTCAAAAATAAAATAAACAATGAAATTGATTATTTGTTTAATCATGGGTGGCATGGTGGCGTGGTGGTTAGAGTTGCTGCCTCACAGCTCCAGGGTCCTGGGTTTGACCCTGGCCTCAGGGGTTTGTCTGTGTGGAGTTTGCATGTTCTCCCCACGTTCTTGTGGGTTTTCTCCATGCACTCCGGTTTCCTCCCACAGTCCAAAGACATGCTGGCTATGTGGACTGGCCTCTCTAAATTGCCCCTTAGTTGCCCAGCGATGGACTGCCATCCCGTCCAGGGTGTAGTTCCACCTTGCACCCTGTGTCTGCCGGGTTAGGCTCCAGCTCAGCGTGACCCTCTATAGGATTAAGCGGTTACAGATAATGGATGTTTAATCATTCTCATGATGTGTAAACCATATGTTTAAATGGTAATAGCTGGTCTATTTTTTAAATCTGGCTTTTTGAACATTGAACAGGTGTTGACTAGATGATATTATCAAGAAAATAATGAGTTGTCATGATCTGCAATAAATTCATCCAATGTTTAATTTTTAAACTATTATTGCCTTATTATACATTGTTATTTCAGTGGCTTCAGAGTTGCTACACCATGGCAGTTTTTCACTGTGGAAATCTGTACAGCGGGAGAAACTGAAGCTCTGGCAGAAATTTGGTCAGATGCCAAAATCCAAGCTGAATTGGACAAAACTCATAAAAACAGTCAAATATTTAGTCTTTTCTTAAATTAGTTTGTTTAATGCCGACAGTAGGAGAAACGCGTAGAATTGCGTAAACTGCATTATTCTCCTATTGTAGGAATTTAATACATGTATTAATTAAATTAGTGAAGCTCCCAGTGGTAAAGTGGTAATTAGTGCGCAGGTGTAGAACAGGTGAAGTGCAGGTGCAGTAATCCAAAGTATGGGTGAAATTATTTGTTTATTTATAATCCAATGGTCTGATGACCAAGCAGCAAATAATAAGGAGCTTGCAGTACACAGCAATGCGTATTGCACAGTAATAATGAATAATAAGCACAGTACCAAACACAATCGGACACAAAACACGGTCACGAGTCACACAGTTTAGTACAAGTAACAATGGTGAATACGTAGTGAAACCGTGTTGTACAGTTTTAGTGCTGGTTTTTAGACAGACAGACAAAACAAACAAAACGCTCATGTTTCTTTAAAACAACAATACTGGTGCTTCCGGTTTCAGCGTACCCACAGCAAGGAACAGATTACTTCGCTTCATCCCCTGTTTGTACCGTCACACATGACCCCTTGGTAAATGATTGCAGCCACTCCTCCAATCCACGGCTGCCGCATCCTTTCCCTTCTGGGTCAATGAGTTAGTGCATTCTATTTCTGTCACACTCCCCCAGGGCTTTCTTCCTCCAATCAAGGGCGCTGGAACTAAGGGTGCTGGGGGTTTGCATGGCTTCCATCATATACAGGGGTTACAGTTTTGTTTAATGGCTTTCAGCACCCCCACTTTAAAAATTGTTCCAGTGCCACTGTAACCAATACGTAAGGATCTAAAACATGCTGTATTAAAAACAGAAGCAATTCATCAATAGCTGCTATCTTTCAATATGCCTTGCAGGATACTGTAAACATCTGGTTTACACACCACATAAACACACCGAGTTCATTTGAAAACTGCATTGTGAACACAAACTCAGTCCTGAAAAATAATGGAAAATGACCACAAAAAAAAGTTCAGTTCACATCCAAACAAACTCATTCATTTTGCTTGCAGATAAGCGTGAACACCAAGCACATTGATACATTGTTTCAAATGAAACAAACCAGATCGAGTCCATTTGAAAGGGACCCAGTGTGAATGCAGCCTTAAATACACAATTTAATTCCTTTAGCGTTCTCACAATTAAGGAATTACATTTTTAATTTAAAACTAAGTAAACAGCTATTGGAAATGATATGTGTGCGAGAGAGATCCAGCTCAGGTTTCAGCTCTGTTTTTTTTTTATTTATTTTTTTCATAATTTGACTCCAGCAGGTTCAGAAATGGCATAGATTCTTCAGAGCGGTTTAGGATCAGAATAAAAACTGGCTGCTTAAAGCCAGTCAGCTGTGTTTATACGACCAAGTTAAATCTGCACTGCCTTTTAAAACTGGTGTTAAAAATGGGTTAGATGTGCCAAGTGTAAACAGGGTGCAGCAGTCCCAGGCCTGGTTACACAGGTCAGTAACAGAATGCGATCAGTCTTGAGAGGGGGTCTGCCCAGTGGGAAAGGCAACACTCCACAGACTCAGGAAAGGATTAGCCAAAACACCAACAAACACAATAGCCTCTGAGCCTACTGCTGTTTACCCAAAACAGTGGTCCCTACACCTTGTGTCTCTTGACATTTTCTCAAAACAGTACAGCAGACCCCAGACTTTGTAATTCTCTTATTACTGCCATTTTGAATTTTTTTTTTATGAAACTCATTATTATTACTATTTTGACTCTGCTATTTAATTAAGCATATGATTTTATGATTTATTTTATTTTTTATTTATTTACTTCAGTACAGACTGTATATTTCATTTTGATGTTTTGTTATTGTAAAACTATAAACAATAAAAAAAAAAAAAACAGTACAGAAGGGAGGAGGGGAGGGAACTTTTTTTTTTTTTAATTTTAATTATTGTTAACAAATAGGACTGCTTTTTATGAGGGGTGTATTAATTGCACTTGGTGTTATATTACAATGTGTTAACACTATGATCCAAAAGGGTACCTGCTGTCAACTAAGATTTGCAATCTTATAGAATGCATTATAATCCAACCACATAAAACAAATTCAGCCCATTTAAAGTCACGGCTGTAAATAGAACATTTTCTATCAATATCATGAAAAAATACCATAAATCCCCATGACCTAGTACGCACATGTAACAATGTAAGTGTGACAGACACCTTCAAACACCCCCAGATTCTGATACCCTCAATTACTTGTGCTCAAGAATGTCCTTTGCTACTTTCATCATAATTGAATAACCAGGTCTGTAGATATATGTAAACATGTAAATCTGACACACCAGACTTTATTCACCCAGATTCAGATACAGTCAATAGTTTGTGATACATGAGCAAGTTTCACTCCATGTAAAAACTGTGATATGCAAAACTCCAGTACTGTGTTTGAATCCAGCTCAGCTCAAGTAAAATTACTTTGGTGGTTTCAGGCTAAAAAAAATCTGTTGGTTCTTTACTAAACAAAGAAAATATATTCTAGTACAAAAAGACTCTTGAATAATTTCTCTTTAGAATTTTGTGACATCTTGCCACAACTCTGGCTTTCGATCTTTTACCACATTCCCCCAAACCGAAAGGCCTTTATGCTTTAACCTTTTCGGTATTTGATTGGATTATACAGTGGGTTAGAGACCCACAAAACAGAAGGTTGGCTTGAGAGGCAGTAATGATTTAATGTGGTCCTGCCTCCCCTGCATTAGACTCCTGCCAACCAAGAAAATCACATAAAAGACCAGCATAATCCTCCCTGCTAATGGCATTGCTTTATTTGTTGGTTTAAGTTAGGTAAGGTCAAGACCTCAAGATGGGAGGCATAAAATCAGGACACAACTCTGAAAAATAATTATCGTAGAAAGCTAAAAATTAACAAGTCTCTCCCTCTTACTCCCTCTACAAAAAAATAACCAGAAACAAACACTTGTAAAATACACCTTATCATTGATATTGCGGAAGGTCAATGTAAAGCAAATATTGTTCTTAGCATGTTTAACTCCACTGCAGTTATAATGTTGTGTTGTGTTCTGGCTAGTGGTTCATTATTTTCTGTGTATTAAGTGGCATTTATACAACCAATTGTTTTCACATTCCATCAGTACCCATAATGTTATACACTGTATAAGAAGTTCATTCATACATTTCAATACCAGTTTGACTACATTTATCTTTTACTGAACCTTGCACATATGTGTGACTGTTATACTTTGAACATAATAAAAAGTAAAGCACTTTCAAATTTGACGAGGGAATTCCCTATAAAAAGGTATTTCCTTTAAAACAAATTTCAAGATGAACAAACTGCACAACAATTCAGCCAAAAATGTATTGTACCAGTATACAATATTATTTAACAAGGGGTACTAAAGGGTTTTTAGTTGAAAAACAAATATATATCATTGATTGAAAAGGGCAATTTCCAAATTTTGAACTTTGCCAAGAGTTTTTTTTTTTTTTTTTATTATGCAAAAGCAAAATCTGTAGCATAATAAAACTGCCAAATAAATTCCAATCTCACTCATGTAAAACATGTTTTCAGTTACACTGTGTCTGAGTTAAAGTGTAGACTAAAGAAAGATTTTGTGGGGCAGCTCCCACTCAAAGGCACTCTTGTGATGGGAGCTGAGCGGTGGGATAGCAGCTCCAAGCAAAGGGCAGCCATTTATCATAGTTGCCCCAACCCCCCCCCCGCCCCAAATTAAACCATTCTTTGGACACAAACGTCTTTCGCTCCCTTTGTCCAATTACTGAGAGGAAAAGTGAGAAGGAAACATCATAACAGAGCAGCACAGTGATGTATAGAGAACACTCACTCTGCAGCTCAACCAGCCCTTTGTGTGAGCCCGGGTGATTTGTCAAATGGCTGAGGCAGAAGTCAAGCCCCGAGGTTGAAAGGCTCTGACCCCAGGAGTGCTGAGATCAGACAGTCAGAGTCTCGGCCCAGCTCGCAGTTCAAACCATAACAGAGGAGAAGAATAGCACGAGCAGGACACCACAAAGGCCTCATCTGCATAATTCAGGTACAGTCATTTCATTGGAAGTGACAGCAGTGTGACGGGATGAATAGAGGATAGGACACAAGTCTTACTGGGAACCTCTCCAGCTCTTCAGTCCTGGGGATGAGAAAATCAATATAAACTAATCTCTCAAAACATAATAAACAAAATTGTAAACAATGCCATTGTTTACACTGTTTTCCCATCCCCAAGCTCCTTTGTATGAGTGCTGGGTTAATGCACTGCTGCTGAAGGGATGACAGCTGACAGACGCTATTCTAGAATTAGGGCAGGCTGTTCAGGCACAGGGAACTTTTTTGTTGCAGGTAAGAATTGCTGTGTATGAGAATGTTTGGCCAAGTCTCTACAGGAAAACACAACAGCACTTCCAAATAAATTTGAGGAATGCTCTATTCAACAAAGCTGAAAATAGGCCTCTTACCCTTTCTAAACAGAACACCTACAACCTTGTGCTTTTAGAATCCTTCCATTATTGTCATTTATACTACAAAAAAAACCCCAAAAAACAAAAAATAAAACAGCATTTGTTCACTTGTTTAATTGGTTGTTTGTTAAATAGGTTTAAAGAGGGACCAGCTAGAAATGCAGGCCTGTTTATATTTCAAACTCAATATCATTTGAAGTTACAACACAATAGCCAATTCAATCATGATTCAAATTTAAACAAGAGAGACAGTCACAGAGTTCAAAGCTTGCGGTCAGAGAAACCATTATGACTTTGGCGGTTCATACTGTAACAGCTGTGGCTGCATTTCCATTCACCCAGGGACGGTACATACTTTCTGTATTCATTATTAAAATTTAACACAGTCTTAGGCATTCATTGCAGAAGCTGACACAACTGTTTGTGGGTTCTGCTTCTTTTTGTCACAATGTCATTGTTCCATCGCTGGAACCATTTCAAAGACCTGGAGGTTTCATAGGTGAAAGTGTGTCTGTAAACAAAAACAAACTTGAGCAATGCTGTAACATTTTAAAAACTTGTGGGGGAATGACTGGCACAGTTTTGATTCCAGATAATACATACATCATGCATCAGTAATGTTATTGTCCTGATGACAAATGTGAACTGAAAATGGCATGGTTTGTGTTTCAGAAGTACCACAAAAAAAGTTCAAAAAATAAAAAACTTGAAATTTGGAAAAAAAATAAAAGCTCATTTATTTTATACGAAACACAAATTTTCTCAGAAAGCTTTGCTCTAAACCATATAAAAGAGCAATAGTCTGATGTAGTTCCTCATCTTTCCCTTTGACTGAATACTGAATAAACAAATAAGAATACAAATTAATTAACCTTTAACCCATACAAAATGCCTCCAGACTGCAGCCATTTCCATGGTTTAACATAATCATGGAAAAGTCTTTCAGCAAAACCCCAAAATACTTTCAACCACATGTGCAAATTCACATGTTAATAATAGTAATACAAAAAAAAAAAAAAAAAAAAAAAAAAAACATAAACTGGGTGTAATTTAGATGTGTCTGCCCATAATATAATTGTGTGCAGCTCAGATGAGCTAAAACCTTCCCTGTTCCAGTATTTTGGCTGACAGGGAAACCCCCTGGCACCCATTAATAAATAATAAATGAAATGTATTCACCTAATCACTTCAACATTTCCCATCATGCCTTACAGGGCTGGATCTGTAACTAAGCAGAGGAACTTCTTGGGCAGCGCCATTCTTTTATTTTCTCTGTTTAGATCTTGGAGGAGGATGAATGGTAGCTAAGATGAATGCATTTGTGCCATTTTTCTTGGCCCCTAGACTATGTTTCCTTACTACCATGACATCAGAACAGAAGGAGAAAACATCTCTCCTTTGTGACAGGCTAATTAAATTTGTACCTTCCACCCAGGGGTAAATATGTTTGTCGGTCAGGTTTCTCTATACCAACTTGGTGTTCTCACGGGAAACCCTGACGATGAAAGACCGAAGGCAGGATATTGTTCTCTACATCTTCTAACTTTATATTAAAACAAATGTAATCTTTTTTTTTTTTTAGCATACTTTCCCCCAGCCTTATGTGAACTAAATATACACATTCCCTTGGGACAGCCTTAACGACCTTTACCCGTCTGCTTTGAGTCTGACGTCAGGTCTCGTTGCTAGGAACAGGCTTGTCTTTTGTAACAAATGCCGTCAGATTTTTTTCTCCTTTCTTTCAATAAACTCTCCTTCAAGTTACCACGCACAGATTCTTGTGTTTTATATATATATATATATATATAATTACTGTCTAGCTATCCAAGTTAGGAAAGCCATGAATTTGGCCTAAAGGAAGACTTCTCTAGCATTAATTCGATAACCTGCCTTTCTGACACACAAGGGTGACAGAATGACATGTAACCTTTAACACCCGGCTTTGCTTTTGCTTGACCTTTGGTCCAAAGGCCCTGGTGTGGCTTTTTGCGGTCTGAGCTTGTTTCACAGATGACATAAATTTTTCCTCTTGGGCCTTAGCCCCTATTCAGGTGTGTACAACACCCTGCCTTTCTGTTCCTGCACTTATATTATACACTTTAGCATAAGAAAAAAAAAAAAAAAAAAAAAAACAAGAGATCTGAAAACCACCTAATAAAGCAATTTAATTTCACTAATTCTTTCAGATAATCTTAGGTTATAATTCCAAAGATCAGAACAAATATAAATAGACTAATAGTATAAGGCATTAATACTGTAGTCATCATTTCCTGGATGAAATTCTGAAGAGACTTGAATTTTCTCACAGGCTGTACTTTACCACTCGACAGCATTACCCAATATATCCCACTCGTAATTACATTAGTCCTATAATAATATTCAAACAAGTGTTATTGTTATTATTATTATTATTATTATTATTATTATTATTATTATTATTATTATTAGTTGTAGTAGTAGTAGTATTAAAGTTGAAATAAGATGTGTGTCTACTTATTGGGCCCTTTTTATGTTATATTTCTAGAACATTAAGAATAAAACACATTTTGTATTCTCTTTTTCTAATTCCTAAACAGACTTCAGTGTAGAAAATGTTGTAATTTATAAGATGTTGTGATTGTCAGTTGTTTATATATGTATTTATATAAACATTTGCAATGTAAAAATAATAATAATAATAATACTAGTAAATTCGCACTACTGCAGACCATAAACTAGCCACTAATGTGTGGCTGTTATTCTCCAGTTATCTGTAGGCTTGTAAAAATGACATTCCGACCCCACTGATGAACTGTCTAAATCAAGGCCATCTCCGTACATTAGATTCCCAGCTCGGAGACCTTGCATGGACTGAGGGATCAGTTGTTTATATAGCAACAACATCTGCTTACACTCAGCTCCATTGTCTGCGGGTGGGGGTGGTGCTCGGCTGAAACCTGAAGATCCTCTTTTCCCTTCCATTTCATGGGGTGTTGTGTTTCAGGGAAGGGATATGGTCTCCGGGTCTTGACCAGTTTTAATGCACTGGACCATGCAGCCTTTAACTGCTTCTGGTGAGAATGCCATCGTTTACAGAACTGGGACTAGATTATTTTCGAGTTTAACCAGCATAGTTCTGCTTACTTCAATGGTTATGGTTAAAAAGAAGAATATAATGAGCAGTAACACAAAATCAGCACAAAGAAAAATTAGGCGTCTTAATTGGCACATACTGTGAATTACGTAATGCACTGTGAAACGGTGATCTGTCTGGTTTTTGTCATGATGTGGGTATATTAAGGGATAGCCTTGCTCTCTAAAATGAAACAAAAATAAAATAAAAGATTTGTGTTTGTTGTATACCAGTCTACTTAGAATAAGCAAGGGTTCAAACTGGTCAAAACTGGTTGGTTTTGCAGGGTTTCTGATGAGCATTTTGATTAAAGAGCGTCTCTGGTTCTCTGATCACCTGAATGGCACCTGTGTAACCCTGTGCAGCTGGTTTATTAACCAGCTAGCTAACCAATAGGTTGCATTCTAAGACAGCAAAAACAGATGTTAGAATCTCCAGACAGGTACACTTATGATTCACCATTTGAAAGATTGAGTTTTTATTTTATGTAATCTCTACAAAATGATCCAAGCCTCATTTATAACAAATTTGGTTGTATATTTACTTGTCAGTGGGCACCCCTATGAGAAATGGCACCGTCCATAATTTATGTGCCTCATCTGTGCATTGCAGCGGAGCCTTTGTAGAGCAGCACATGTGTGGGACATTAACCATGGAACACACCACTTACTATAGGGGCAGTTCACTACTGGATACAATGCTATTTAGCTTGCTGAAAGAAAATTGACATCAATATGTGATGATATCAATAGATGCAATCTATTGATAAATAGTATATATATTTAGATCCAATTGTTATGACGGTTCTGTTATATGCATGCATGCATGCCCACATGATGCTGGTATGACATCACTAGATCTCATCATCATTACATTAGGCTCCCAATAGCTACTGAATAAAGTTAGTTTAACCACAGTCAGCCACTTAGAAAACTCTGTGTTCATTAAAGTGCACTGTGCATGTTCTACATTTCTATATTCTATTCTATAGTTCACTACTTGATTTTTTCTTATCTAAATGTAAGTATATGGGCAGCTTTTAATTTTATATGCAGCTTTACATGCTTTTTATGAATCAGTACCTCTGCAGAAAAACATGTAATGAATAGAAAAATATGTTAAAATATTTGGATACACTTAAAATACAGGTATGTTAGCTAATCTGAAGTTGTACTTATAATGTAATTACACTGTATTATATACATGAATGTACCACAAAATATTCTGACAACTTATTACAATGCATTAGCATGTCATTCAAGTATTACATGTATACTTTATTTAGTGTACTGTATCTTAGTATTTTCTATCATATTTAATATCAAACCATGCAGTAACACAGTTACACACATTTCAGCTATCCTGCAAACAGTTCATAATATGGCATATGTTCCAGTCTTTATATATGAAATGGTTTACAATCTCTTTTTTGTTCTTGTTATTTTGTAACTGACTACAGATGTCAAGCTGGAGCAAATGCCAGCATTTTTGGCAATAGCAAGTCAAAAATAATAAACACATGAGGCTAAGTCTAAACTCTCTACAAATTAATCATATTGAGATCATCTGAACATCTCATAACAGAGAGGCAAAGGACTCAAAATGGGACCAGACTTGGGATGACAATAGCACTTGTATTATAACATTGTGCATCTACCTTTACTGGACCATTCAGCTACTAACGCTTATGCATTCTTTCAGCAGCAATCACAGTATGTTTCCAACCACAAGACATTTTATTTTGAACAGGTGAGCAATCTGTCTCTTTCCTCGTCAGTCTGACTAACTCAATCAGACGTCAGGCCCTTAGTTTGATATTGGTATTGACACTTTCTTATTGGTATGGACACAACTTAACTCATTTTGAGAGTATTTTCTGACACATATTGGCATTCTGCTTTAGGCATTGACACTTCACTGTATCTATTGCTGGCTGGGTTTTTCAGATGCAGGACACACTAATGTAGATAATGGGCTCATTATCTATGGAGCTAACCAAATGCTTTCAACTTTTTATTACAATTTAACCCCACAATGTCCAATTCTGTCAAGGTTTCCACAGTGACCCACATATGTCACCCGATAGCCAGTGTTGGCATATCAACACTTTAATAATCAATAAAGGTAAATAAATACAAAATATTTGATGATGATTGTCCTTGACTACATTTCACAAGCAGTAAACAGACTGACTGAGGGAACTGCTGGAGTACACTGGTAAGTAAGCATCTCCTTGATACAAACAATTACTATTTGTATCAGATGAACCACATACAGTTTGGGAAACATCCACGCATCTGGTCAAACTGTGATTGTTTAGGTAAAAACACATATTCCATTTGGAAGAGATTTTAAGGCCAAATGATCCTTTCTGTTTTATACTATGATAAAACTGTACAATTGGAATTGCATTTCAACTGCAACAAGCAATAAGATTTGGCAAAGTCTGTTATTAGATTGTATACCCTGCTGGGTTGTGCTGGATTGCTGGTATTATATCATACATGTATTAGTTTAACCCTTGCCAGCTTGTGTGGTGTCTGCTGTCTTCCTACAGGTCACTAGATCACTAATAACTCGGCTCAGTTGCACAAATCATTTCTAGCACTTAGCAGACTGCTAGCTAGCACATATATCTTAGCCATCTTTACCTTTCTTTCTTACCTGTTGCACAAAACAATATTTCAAGGAAGAACTGTATACTTCTGCAGAAATAAACTTGGCTAGGGCCTAATTAAACTTTTAACTGCTAAAAATCGTTCTTCAGAAAGAAATAAACAAAACAAATGTCTTGTTTTGATACATTATAGACATAATGGCAAGGATGTGCATTTTGTTCCATGCCTGTGCTTTATAAATTTAAATGGGTTTGAACCTGCTGAAGACCAGCTCCGTAACTAGGTAATGTTTTTCAGTGCTGGAAGGAGCTACACCAACACATAATTTGCACTTAAAATGAGAGGGCTTGATCATTGCATAATTCCACTCCCCACATTGCTGTAGCCTATTAAAAACATGCCACATACAAATTACAGTTTAAGATTTAGTGAGCCCCAAGTCCCCACCCAAGCCCATGAGGTTTAATGTACCACAAGAGCATTAAAACCGTTGTGCTGTTTACAATGAATGACAAAACTCCAATATTTATGTTTCTCAAGCTGTGTTGCTGAAATTACTTAAGCCAACAGATTCAAGACTAAGCATAAAAAGGATTACTGTGTCAGAAATTAACTTAAACATTAATTTTTAAAGCTAAGCCCCTCTGTTAAAAAAAATGAATCAATCTGATTGTTTTAAGAACCACAAATGTGGGGGTAGCAGGAAAAAGTTGATCAAACGCAGCTGTCCAAATTTTGCTTAGTAACACAGGGAAGCTCCTTGTTAGTGAAACAACAACAACAACTAACAATGTGAACCACAAAGACGAAACAAAGGCAGCTGGTGGCATTGGTGTAATTTGTTAAGACCTGTTTATCCAGGATGTAGTACAAGGTGTATAGCTGTAACACAGCTCAGTCAGGTTCTGTCTCTGCAGTCTGCTTTGCAGAAAGACAATACCAGGTCACAAAAGACATCTAATTATTATTTGCTGTCTGGAGTTGTTGATAGGAAAGGTTGAGATTATACAACACATGGTAATTAAAAGGAGAGGTTTCAAAGTGCTGGTGGGGGGGGGGGGGAGTGGGGAGGTGGGGGAGTGGGGGAGTGGGTGTGTGTTTTGGGTTATACACATAAGTTGTAGAATCTGCATCTCTTTTTGTGTCTTTCTGGAAGTCAATATGTTTAACATGATACGTTTGACAGTAGAGTAACAAGCTGATGTTGTTCACACAAACCTGCCTCTGACCTTTTGTTTTCTTTTCTTTTCTTTTTTTTTTTTTAAAGATAAAGTCTGCACTTGGTGACAGTTCTAGCAGTGGAAAATCCTTTTCACATGGGATAACCACAATCAACACAGAGCACTTTACACATGAGAAGAGTCAGGCCACACTGTGCTACAGATGATGATAACACAGCAATATGGTACTTTCCTGAATTAAAGGTAAAAACTATTATGCAGTTTATTTATTTTTATTACTGATAAAGAAAGGGGATGCTCAATTTCTGGCTCAGAATAGAACATGTACACATTAAATATATCCTAATATCTGTAGTGTATATTTAAAAGCGCTTCATATCGGCAATTGATTTTCTGCAGACCTGCTAATACTGTATGTGGGTCAATTAATCACACCAGGGGAAAACCCCAGCTAAATGGTACATAAGGACCTTTTTATTTTATTGTGTTACATGTTCCCATGTGTTGCTACAACTGTTTTTGTAAGGTGTGTGTATTTTTTTTTTTATTTTATTTGACCACGTTTTAAAACGTTAAAATTGCATTCACTGCCTTAAGATGGTTTCACATTTAACACACCTTATTTAAACAGTTGTAGCAGCACGTGGGAACATGCAACATGCGGCGGGGAGGGAGAGTTTAGTCAGCCAGGGTGTCCTCGGCTCATCATGCATAGTGACCCCTGTGGTCTGGCCGGGTGCCTGCGGGCCCTTGCCTGTAAGCTGCCCAGGGCAGTCCTCCGATGCTGTAGCTCTGGGTGGCTCATGGTGAGTCTTCAGTGTGTAAAAAAGCAGGCGGCTAACGGCACACGCTTCGGAGGACAGCGTAGGCATGGTAGCGGTAAGCTGAGCTAATATATATATAGTAATTGTACAGTACCAGACATTCCTGCTAAGGCTAAAATGTGCACATTTTTCTCGGTAACTGGCAACAACCTTCTGACTCAGTTTACTAACTTTTGCAAGTTATTATCATAAATATCAACCTCAATTGAGACTCCCGCCTCTCGAGGTAAACCTATTACTTTGAGACCATTCTTACAAAGCATTAATATAAGCATATTTGTGTCTATCTTGCAGCTGATTCTCTGATATACCTCTGTAAAAATGCATGTCACATTAGTGCAGAGCTCTTTCGGGTACCAGCGAATCTACTAGTACAGGGTGGGCGAAGCAGGCATCTGGTGATTCTGCCTTTAGAGAGTGCTGCTCGCTGCTCATGAACTTTACAGTTTTGAACTTGAATACTAAAATCAGTGACGAACAATATTACTGCATTATTTAGAAGTATAAATATTCTGGGAAACATAAATAAAAATCACAATACTTACACTTTGACAGTTTTTGTTTTATTTCCCTTTTAAAAAATGACCATTTCAGAAATCATCTCAAGCGTTTTGAAACTAGTAAAAATGTAATCAGCACATTAGTCAAAAATGCACATTTAAGTGTATAGTAATTGAAGAATACAATGTCCATTTTTTCTTTATTCATGATATGACTTCACTCCATCATGTCTCTGCTGAAAGATCAACATGGCAGCTGCACCAACGAAGGAAAAAAAAGTTTCAGTAAGACAGAGCTAAAAGAAATCTGATTATCTATATGAGGATGGTGCGATAGTATTCTTAAAGTTTTGATGTAATTTGCGTGATCATGTACAAGTCAATACCATTAAATATCACAATGCCAGTCGTAAACACGTAGAAAATAAGAAAGCAAATAAGATGGCAACATTCTTCTATGCTGAAAAACTACTGCGCTCAAGGCGGAGCTGTCCCGATATAAGTAAGCTAGATTAATTGGGTATTTCATTATTGTTTCGTTTATTTCTTTCCAAGCTACCTCCTTTTAATGAAGCTATAATTAGCCATTTTATCTGATGACGAAGAAATGAGATCAAAACTATTTTTCTAGCTATACAATCCTTAAAGGAAAATGATCACTTTACTGTGTAAAGGAAGTAGTCACTGCACTACACACCCTTGGTTTCATAAAGACCTTCTGTCTGGAGACACTCCTCTTTTTAAATCTTGCAAAAAACACTGCAGAATTAGGAAAGAAACAATTGAGAGGATTAGTTATGCACTTACATTAAAAGGGGCCCTATTTAAATAACAATTGGGTAATACATAGCAGTGAACCTGTTTTAGAGCAACGAGTCAGTCAACACACCTTTATCAGTGTGTCATATTTTATCTTGGTTATTATTATAATGGAGCCCAGTAAAACGATAAACTTAATTTGTGGAGTACTGTAAGTAGGATTACACTCGCATGACACTGCTGGACTGTTGCTAAACTGTTTCATATTTTTGTATTGTTATTGTAAATGCCAGCAATAAGCTAAACAGGTCTTTTCAAAACACCTTTATTTGTAGACAGAACTACTATTTTAGTGGAAGGCTGTAAATATGATTCTCACAACTGTGCTGGACATTAGTTTTCTGAACTGTTGTAATATAATTCTTAGGTTTCCCTGCTTATTTTAATGCCAGCCATGAGTCAAGTGATGTCTAGCAATGAGTCAAGTGATGAAGTGTCTTCAGGTGCCTATTACATCAACAAGTGATTGTGGTAATATTTATTAAATTTATTTATTTGAACTACCAACATTATATTTATGTTCAAATGCCATTTTTAATTAATAATATGTTGTTAAAAAGTGGGAATAAATGGATTGGCCATTTTTGAAAAAAAAAGGAATTTGGTATTCCAAAGAATGGAACAATTAGTAGTCCTAAAGATGGTTACAATTGAAGGCAGTGCAGATGCCAATGTTTTATGCAGTAGTATAAAGTAATTGTAGGCAGGCCATCAGTTAGGTATGCAGTCTATATCTATGGTAACAACCAACAGGGCTGCATGATCAGAGGATGATTCAAAATCAGAGGCAGAGCCACCATAAATGCCTTGTTTAAATTTAAAGTAGGTCGAGATACTTGTGTTGGAATATTGTTTTAAAATTGTATAATGCAACAAAAATATATTAAAAGTGTTAACGCATGGTTTCTCATTGATAATTGACCCTTTCTCAGTCAAAACAGCAAGTTTTAGAAGGAAGAATAGATGGAACTTTGGACACTAGTAAATTGGGGAGAAAATAGCAAAAAAATAATTGTCAACTACTAAATTAAAAAAAAAAAAATAGGAGTGCGAGAATGATGTTATTAAGATCTGCCATTGATCAATAAAACAGACTCCTTCATGGTATTTTGTATGATTTAACGTATTTATCATAAACAATTGAGGTCTCTTTGTGAATGTATTATTAAAACATTAATATTGTACTGTTGGTATAAAAAGTGTTCTACCAGGAAAGCAAGAAAATTGATACAAAACATACTGTATAAAAACTAAACTTGTTGCATGTGGGAACATTCCGGGCTGTATTCACAAAACTATAAGGACTGTTTTTAAAAGCCTTTTTAAAAGTTTTTTAAAATGTAGTTAACCTCACACTTTACCAAATTCTTGTGATTTTTTTTTTTAAAAGAGGATTTACCAGTTTTTATGTTGTTTATACTAACAGAATGTTTATAAATACTCTTTAAAAAACAATATTTTGGGACCCAAATTATGAATGTGTATTGATCATGTAGAATTATTGTTCAGATAAAAAGGTCATTGTATAGAACATTTAATAAAAGGTTGCACATACCCTAGTATGCTACTTTCCCTTTTATCGTATGCTGCCTGTTGGGAGAGGGGCTGATCTCATTTCAAGCGTGTGTTTTTAATGTCAGCTTAATTGAAAGCGTGAAGGCAATCAGCATCCAGATAAGGAGCTGTTACCTGAAGATGTGTCTTGAACCCGACCCGTCAGTGAATCCTCAGCAATTACGCTGTTAAAAAAGCTTTTAATGACCACTGAAAGCTGGCTGGAGATGGACACAAAGCAGAGCAAACATTCTACCTCCTCCGGTTTTTTCGCTGTCTGACTTGACAGCTTTTGTTAGTAGAGATGAGTACCAGCATCATGTCTGCACCTTTTCGAAGCCCCTCTACAATGTAGGAGGGCATCACTCAAAACACCAGCTTCTGGAGGATTACAGTTAACCAGGGATTCTCCTTGGGGGCAAAAATGTGTTGGTGTCAGATAATGTGATCCACTTGACTGTAATGTAATTATTTTAACACATTGCATGTGCCCACGATAGCGAAGATTAAGAGACAGCTTACCCACCAACCTAACCTTTTTATTATTATTACTTATAAAACTGTTGCTGTTGTACAGAGAGAGTTCAGTGTCCAGGACATCTTTTAAGATCTGGACTGTATCTCCGGGCAGCCTCTGCCTGATAAAGACCAACACTCTCTGTGAACCGTGAGACTAGCCACGGACAATTGACCCACACAAAGAATAGGCAGCAGCCCTGGTAGCTGGATTGACATGTTTATGTTAACTGTACAACACATGCCCCTGAATGAACGCTGGGAGTGCCAATAAGGATTGAGAGCTCTGTTGTCTGCAAGCTTATACAGCTGGACCATGTGCCAAATTCGAATCCTTCAGATTCCTGGTCAAACATCAAAGTAGCAGAGAATATTAATCCCTGCTGAACTATCTACTCAGAGAACAAGGATCAGGCCAGGGCTAAGATTGTGCTTTGTTGTTGTAAAAAAAAAAAAAAAAAAAAAAAAAAAAAAAATATATATATATATATATATATATATATATATATATATATATATATATATATATATATATATATATATATATATAGCTCAAAGAGCCAGCTGCCCTGAATTATATATATAATTTAAAAAAGAAAGAAAAAGAGTTCAATATTGTTGATTTAAAAAAAAATATAGATGTTATTTGGGTCTTTTTTTCTATCACTCTTAAATAAAGTAGGACTCTAATTATAATTTCAATTCCAATTTTAATTTTGAAAGCTTCTTTCATGAACAGGACACCTTGCTGCATTGGAGAAAAAAAAAATCTGCCTGTATCTTTCGTTCAAAGTATTCTCCTTTTCAAGGTATGTATAAAAACCAGCACAACTTTCATTGGCTGATACACTAGTACGCACTACACATCTGTAAGATTTTGACCGAATTAACATATTTGACCCTGAATGGAAAAAGTTATATGCGTAAACAAGCACACACACACAAATAGAGGGTCCTCATAATCGCGTACAAGTAGACAGTAAGTGAAAGGTAAAAATATACATATAAAACTGAGATTTATCGAATATAGACAAATGCAATAGGAAATGTCCATATCAGGTTAGGAGAGTATGATAAAAGTTTAGCGATCAAGATTAGCGTTCAAATGTGTACTAATTCTCACAGAATGCAATTACGGATTCTAACTCCTACCAGTGAGGTGAGCCTACTCTTTTGTGATAAAAGGCTCACTGGTTCACGTCCAGTCTGCACCCTGATTCACATACATTAAGCTTACAACTACAACACCTACACACAAGCAATTACAAACAATAGTATTACCGGCATTCCAACTTTTGAATAGCTCGAAAAATGTCCCTGGTTTCATTCATGACAATGCAGTGAATGATACTCTCCAGTAATCGTCAGTCAGTCTGAATGGTTCGGGCATCATCTGGCTGTGTTTAATTTAATAACTACAGCAAGGTAGGTGCAATGAGAGCAATACAAAGCATGTCTCTTAGATGTTCAATAAACCAAACACTGAATTTACTATTTAGACAAGAACTGCAGTCTGTGTGCCCTGGTTATAATACACACTACATTTAAATCCCTTAGGTAACTCAGTGCAACTTTTAACATATCACTTTGCTTACAGGAGAAGCCAGATGTATAAATGTGCTTGGCTTTCATCTTCTTGCACTTGGCTGTTGTTTAACCCCTTCATTCATGATGTCACCCCACCCCACCCAAAGCTGCAATCCACTGGTTCTGGTGAATAATGTCTGGTTAATATTTAATGTATTTTGGCACAGTGAGACTTTCCAGCTTTCCTGTGACCTTAAAGCAGCATAAACCTCTCACACAGTAAATAAAAAAACACAGCAGCATCAAAAAAGTAATTCCTATTAACTCCATGGAAGAGATGACATGATCCACCTTTAAGCACTGAGAGCTATTAATATCGTTGATTACTTGATCCTGAGAGGCAAGACTTTTCACATTCACGAGCCTTTCAAAAACAGGAAAAGAAACACACTGTTTTAGCCTAATTGACTGCCAGGTACATTGTTGTTTTGTTTTAATAACCCTACCTCTAAACTCTTTAGAGTCAAGGACTCCTTCACCTACTCCAGATCAAGGTGAGAGAGGCCTGTTGAAAGAAGCTGGGTGCAGCACTGAAGGGGGAAATAGCCCAAGCCTGTGAAAAAAGAGATTCAAACTCAAAACCCCTACATTAGTTGTATGATGGTGCACTTGTTAATAATGTTTGTAGATTTCTTCAAATACGCTATTTGCCACCTCCCTGACTGTGGCTGTCACCTTCAATACTACTAAGAAATAATAAGGACCCCCTTTCCTCGATACAAATACTGTGATTCCAATCTACCTGCCAAATATCTTGTGAAAACCAGTGTATTAAATCCTAATTTACAGAATAACAGCCGCTTGAGTCTAATTATACTGTAGATGGAAACAACCATTCATTCTATTAACAAAGCAGTACAGGCATGCATTGATCTTCATGTAATTGTCAACTGGACCTATTTTCACCAAATACATCCAGTAAGTACCAAAAAAATCTATGCAAATGATCTAATGTGGGTATACAAATACTAAGTAACAGGGCAGGCATTGAGATGCTTGACTCTTGGGGAGTAACTATGACTATTAACACTATTACACATCAAATGAGTGCAATTACTAGTGCTAATATCCCACCAACTGGTCATCAGCTAGTGGTTCTATTCAGATGACTACACATCAAATGAATCTCTATGAAGAAATACATCCCCTGCGTATATGAATGTGCAGCAATCTAACACTACTGCAGTATAATGCCTATATATATATATATATATATATATATATATATATATATATATATATATATATATATATATATATATATATATTTTTACAAAGCCTAGCTTTACAGCTATATCCATTGAAATTCCTAAACCCTATTAAAACATGTACCTTGTGATGACCCTTGAAATTGCATTTCAGAGAATGGGGCAAAGGGTCAGGACCATCCCAAACAGAGGTTTTCCAAATGTTTCAGAGTTCTGTTTTAAAATTTATTTGAGGTATTTATTAAAATAAGAATATCGTATAAGCATATGCACATTTTTCTAATTCATCAGAGCAACATCAACATACAAAGGAATTAAGCATATATATATATATAGTTATTTTACTTTAGAATTCTGCACTCCTTATTTTGTTGAGGCGAATAAACCTGGCTTATTTTGTGCTGATGTCATGTTCATACCTTCTGTAGATACTGTTTCCGTCAGCACAGCGATTGCCCAAACGTTTGCAAAGTATCAGTTAACTTGGGAAAATGTAACTTTGACTTGCACAGATTGTGCTTTATGAGACATGCCAGGGACATTAAACCTAATCAGAAACCAGAAGTGCTACACATCATATTCCACATGTAAAGTGTGTGTACTGAGATTTTTTCCCCCTGATTTTACTGGTTTTATCCCTATTTTAAGTCATATTAAATAAACTCAGAAAAATTCCCAGATTTTTTTTTTTAAAGATAAAAATCAAAAACGCGGAACACTATGTATAATCCATCCAGAAATTAATTCTAGACTAAATTCCAGAGTACATTCTAATGTGACTTTATCAAATGCATGGAAATATACTCCAACAGAGAAATGGGATAACACAGGAGATCATTTTACAGTGTTTTATGTAGAATGGGACTGTAAATGTCAGTTCAGTTCAGTTGACTGTATTAGACGTTGCAGCCTGTTTAATGTTTTCTGCTGGGGTCAGTAGTTTCCTCCCTGTATTGTAGATGTTCTTCCTGAGCTCTGGTGTGGCCCGAGCCAAGCCACTCTGGAAACTCCTTTTCAACATCCCATCAAGATGTACTGTCCGTCAAATAAGCCATACCCGTATTTCATATTATCCATAGCTATTAAACAATAGTGCTGAATAAGAATTACTAAATGAAACTAAAATCCAATGAGAAATGTTTCGACTAGGAGTCTTTTTCAATGTCTTCAAAGGAAAAGACTAATGAATGATAGTATTTTAGTATTCTAATGAAACCGGGAGGGTGCTCAGTCCGAATGCTTTCAGCAAACAAATAAACAAGACACTCTCTAGATCTGCCTTGAAAACCCAGGTTTACATAGACAGGAAGTGCCTTAACTTTGGACATACGAGGGGAATTATAACAGACGTGTGCCCAATACTCTCTCTCTCTCTCTCTCTCTCTCTCTCTCTCTCTCTCTCTCTCTCTCTCTCTCTCTCTCTCTCTCTCTCTCTCTCTCTCGTGGGTCTGCCTTGCGCTATTTCTTAATAGTTTTTGTTTTGTCTGTCTTTAGTTGTGAAATCTGGTTTGAGCAATCTGTGTTAGTTCATTGTAATGTGAATGTTTGTTTCCAAGTGGGCAAGTGATTAGATAAAGTCAGCAGAACAGTCACAGGCTGATTTTGCCTTTCGGACTGAGCAGTCAACATATGGCACAAACCCGTTTGTTCAGAGCTCAGCATTTCTGCTGCAGACCAATAGCAGTTCTTCCAAGCAATGTTTTCAGTGTATGTACAAAGTGACTTAATTGTAGTGTAAAAGGTGAAAACGTATATATCTAGAAAATAAAAAGATACATATGTGTGAAAAAGTCATATTTTATAATGCATATACCTTAAAATAAATGACAGAAAAATACATTGTCAAATGCATAGTATTGTAGCCATACAATACATTAGTTATAAATACTATAACTACCAGTATTAGGACACAGACAGAATGTATACCAGCAATGTAAAATAAATTACATACAGATATGATGTTAATATTGAATTGACTCAAAACCCTATTAATGACACGCAAGCTCGTATTATTTTATCTGTTTATTAAGTTTGTGAGCATGCATAGAACTGGAGGAAGGCACAAGAACAAACTACACAACAGACTGTTAGGGATAGATTTTTTATGCTCAAACAAACCCCAAGCAAACAACAAACACCATAGAACTCCAGGCTCTGGCTACAGGACTAACAGTAGCTATAGTGAAAACAAATCTATAGCACTGGCTACAATTCTGCCACAGTCATTGTATAAATAACAAGGACACCGGCAGTTTATCATGACTTATTGGTGTATGTACATGCTACAGTTTGCTAGAACATGATCTGTTGGTACATTAATCAATCTGATAGAGATCAGTCCTGTAAAGAACAGATAAATCACTACTCAGGCCTTTTGAAAAGCCATACTTTTTAGATAGTGATTATTGATGATTTAATTCCATCCATGCATGTATATGTCTCAGCTGAGCAATAAATAAAATAAAAATAATTATTATAGCAACATGCTTTGTTTAGGTCCCACATATATAAATGTACAGTAGATTATTTTAATCTGCTTTGAATTTCATACTGTATTTACAAATATGGTCTTCATTCCAATGAACAATAAAACACATATAAAGTGTACTAAATAAACCAATACATTAATACATATTCATTTATTGTGCTGAAAATAGAAGATTTTCAAGCGATTACCTACCAAAAACAGGTTTTGGGAAGATTAAAAAAAATAAAAAGATTAGACAGACCAAATCCATAGTGTAAATTCACACTGAAAAAAGTATTTGAAGTAGAGTCTGAGCTCTGCATTACATTTTTTTTTTTTTTGTTGTTGTTGTTTTTTGTTTTTTTTGCACTGCATGCCTTATTCTTGTGGCCTTTCAAGAGCTACATTAAATACACATCACATCTCAGCAAATTGTGGCCATAAATATTCATAGTTAAATCGTTTTCAATCTAAATTGAAATGCTGGATCTCTCCACCCCCCACTACGCGTATAAACAAATGGGAATGAAACTAATGAAATGTGTTTTTGTAGCTTTTGAATAAGCTCTTTTGGAAACACTCTGTCTGGAGCTGGCAGTTTCCGCACAGCAATAGTATATGCCACACATTTTCTTCATGGTGATGTTTTGCAGGAATGCTGTTAAAAGTCCCAGAGAGTAACTAGTATTCTCAAAATAGACAGAAAATTGCTGCCTTTGTCAGCGCTATTAGCTGAAAGGTAATCCCTACTAAGACTTGGGAATAGCAAAGGTCCCGGCAATAAACAACACGGTTCCAATTCAACAACAAAAAGTCAGCAAGTAAAAAAGATTCAGAATAATTAATTAGTGTTTTGCAAAAACACCAGATGATCTATATAAATAAAAACAACTTTAAAATAAATAAATAAATAATTGAAAACGTGGTTATTTAAGGCCAGAAATCAGTCCCTTTTTGCTTCATCTGTTGTTGGTTTACAAAAGGGGAGCAAGGTCAGCGCTCGGTTTGGGTTGGTTTTAAGCGCGCTGGTCACTACTTCAGACATGTAACTTGATAGGGTTCAAATGCAAATGAAACGTTGCTTCTGACACTGCAGCCCAGCAGATCTGGGCCTGAGGATTGTGAGCCAGGGGGTTTTACAAACAAACGGACGGCCGAGCGTCACTTTGCTTCTGACCTTCATATCCCATTGCTCACAGAGCAGCCACCTGGGTAATGTGATGGCTACATTTGCCGCCCCTACACCCTCTTCTGCCCCCTTTCCTCACTCGCAAATTGTGGAATAGCACACAAACCATCACAATATAGTTCACAGTCGGCTCATTATAGCATCCGAGAAAACATGGGTTAAACGTACAGTGATTCCATAAGTAAAGTTTTGAAAACAATCACCTGTACCCTGAGATTTGATAAGGGTTTCCTTGATTGACTTGTGTAATGGTTTCTCTGTGGAGCCATACTTTTGCTGGAGCGCCCCTCACATCTGTATCACATTACAAATAGACCCTTTTCTGTTTACCATTATCTCAATTCGAGCAATATTACCATAAAAGATGGATCAACGAGATAGTTTACAGATTGCATTTGTTATACAAAGTAATGTGGTATGTTGACTATCATTACCCAATTTTTTTTTTTTTTAATAAGTGCAGTTTGTAACTATAGAGGTGATCTGCAATGCTTGTTCTGTGCGTTTAGGGGTTCACTTTGTCATAAATGAGACATTTTTGCCAGGATCCCCTTGAAAATGAGACGTATATCTCAAAGGTTCTATTCTGGTTAAATAAATAAATTAGAAAAATGTGAATTTGCCCTCAAGTGTGCATTTATGCAGCTTCTGGTCCAAGCTGTGATGTTTAACTTTTGGCATGCAGACAGGCTGACAGCAAGCTGCAAGTCATTTCCTAATAGTATACACAGCTGCCTAATAACTAGAACATAATGTACAAACAAGAGGAGGCCTTTTGGACCATTGATGCATGCCTGGTTCCTAATACCAGTTTGGTCTCAAAACTTTTTCAAGTCGGGTCTTAAAGGATCCCAATGATCCAGCATCAACATGGATGGGCAACCCATTCCACAACCTCTGACTCCATTTAATGTCCAGCTGTGCCTTCTGATCCAGATTCCTGTGCAGTGCTCACATGACTTATTTTAGCTGCTTTCTGTTCTTTTTTTTTTTTTTTTTTTTTTTTTTTTTTTTTTTTTTACTGACGGTGGTTTATTTATGAAAAAGGGAACAGATAAGGAAATGGCAGTGAAATTGAGTGTTGAGGAATTATTTCATCACGGCTTTACATTACCATCAAGAATGAGCTGTGCTAGATCTCTGGATCCAATCCCCAAATTGACAAACCTTTATTAAAGGGGAAGCAGCTTTAAGATATGTTTGTTTGCTGTCCCCTTACTACTGGATGGTGCTTGCAAGCCTTATGGACGCTTCTGGGTTCTGTTTCTTTAATACTGAGTTATTATGATATTTCTCTGAATCTTTCTTTGCCTGACTTTGAGAAACATTGAGCTTAACAAAAGCATCTTAAGTGCTGGTAAAGGCAGATGTATAGAACAATGATAAGAACTTAGTATCAGAGATACAGAACCCAGGACCACCTTTAAGGCTTGCAAGCACCATACAGTAGTAAGGGGACATGTAAAACAGCAATTCAAATTATATTTAAAGCTGCTTCCTCAAAACAATAAGAGAATGTAAAAAAAAAAAAAAAAAAAAAAATTAACGTTTCTCTTTAAGCAAGTGGGGATAGGGGAGGCATCCTCGTGTATTTGTAGGCGAATGCCTGTCTCTACAGCGAATGCTGGCTCCACTAGCTGAGCTGGTTTATCTCATATATACTATGGTGCACGTCACAGAGGTGATAAGTCATTGTTACGGGTTGCTGCCTGGAAAGTTATTGATAAGAGGAGACGCTCAATCACACAACCTTTACTCATATTTCAATTCAATATTGTTTACCTGCTGACGCAAAGGCCTCCGTTTGCTCCGCACCTCAGTGTGCGGGGCAGGGGGCAGACCTCAAAATCTTACAAGACTGGTTGGTTCTCTGTGTCAGTGATTAACAGCAATGTTGCCAAACTAGGGTCCTTGTTCACAGTCAGGGATAGAGCTGGGACAGCATTTCAGAGCCCCCACAGCAGTAAAGGCCATTATCAATAATGGTTTTTACATTCACCGTATAAAATAAGTACTTTTAAAAGATCCTAAAACAAAAGTGTTGTCATTTTGAAGTTTCCTGATCATTTTTATTCATGTTATTCAAGTTATTTTTAGTCCTATAATTTATTACAATGGTATTAAGCCACATCTTGTCAGATGAGGGTAAACACTCACTAAATTTGTAATTTATTTAGCATCTCAAGTAGCTTAACAGCATTACTTCATGAAGAGAAATCAACCTAAGATGGGCAGTGCTCCAGAACTATTGTCTAAATTTGCTGTTTGTATCAGAGATCACTTCATAATACTCTAGACTTTTCAATAACAAGTTATCCTTGAACTAACATTGCAATCTCTTTACCAGCAGTTGAAAACCATCCATAAATCAGTGCTGGTCTTAGTTTGATTTTCTACAGAGAAATACAAGTTCAATAACCTAATCTGTGTATTGAGGCTCATCCCTCAACTGTTTTTTGATTTGTTTTAAAGGTTGCTGTATATGCCTGTGTGAAGCCCACTAGGCCCAAGTTTTTTGTACAGTAAAGGCCTCAGGTCTCTAACACCCACTGTTGCCTTGATCATCTCATTCATCAAAGCTCTTGATCAAGCCTTGCATTTGGGCTGACAACAGGGGGATTGGAAATGTAAAATAAACAGTTTTTCTACATATGCTAATCTCGTTGTTTATTGACTGCAGTGACATAATTAGGGTCATTAACAAAGCATGAGCAGCTCAAAGTATGTCAATACCTGCCCTTAACAATCTTGTTGCTTTTGATGTTACATGCTGTTAAACAAGCTGATCTTTTCATGGGAATACAGCTGCTACAGTGGTTAAAGCTCCAAGTGCCTTTGTTTGCATGTGTTTGTTTTTCCTACTCTTCAGCACTGTTGGTCACCTCTAACTCTTCACTGGCTGTCAAGTCATTTTATTCCCAGACTTTTTTTCTTTCTTCATGTTATGTTCTGTGAGAAACTTTGGACACGACATACACAGTCTTTCAGCGCTATACTGAATATGCTGTATTTCCATGGGACATTTGTATTTATTTATTTTTTCTACAAAAAACTAAGCCCTGTGGAAATCATCTCACTTGAGCAAGCTTCAGACTTATAATATGTACTATTTAGAAACACACATTCCTCCTCCAAGTATGTATTACCATTATATTGCCAAGGAATGAATTGCAGCAATGTTTTAAAGCGATGCAGTAACACCTTGCTTTGAAAAACGCAAAGAGTTTACACAACATTTCACATAAGAAAAACAGAATGTACAACGGGTCACACATCCTTTCAAGGTTAAAAGGTTACAGTTTCAGGACATGGTTGGGTAATAATTTCCTGGCAAAGGTCATCCGAATGGAAAAACTTTAAAAAACAAACAAACCATGATATCAGTATTTTACTTCTTGACATTGCCCATTTCCTATGATCTGTTTCTCTGTGCTAACACTGCTTATACTGTATGTGATTGTTTGTCAACTTAATAAATGGTAACCTGTTGGCCAATAACTAGTGGATAAATGAATGAAAAGGTGAATTTACAGTATTTGGAGTATTAGTAGGTATCTTTTTAATTTAGTCTTTACAGAGCATTTTATTTTAATGTTTTACTATGCATGCAGTATGGTGCTTTTTCAGCCAGAAAAAAAAAGACTGCACAAAGAAACATTAAAGGCTTGGAGTAAAATGTGCTTTGGTCTAGACTGATGGGAAGCGGTTGAGGGATCTCTCATCAGCTGGCTATAGTGCATGCGGGCAAACCTATCAGTTATGTACAGATGTTATCAGGCCATGACTTGTGCAAAGCTATGCTTCCCAATGGACACACAAAGCTGCAGATGTTAATCACATTAGAAGAAAGAGAATATGAACCACAGCTAGAATTTCTTTCTTTCGGATTTTATTTTTCCAATAAATCAAAATTCTGGAGACAAACTTTGAAACATGTTGTGTGTGTGTGTGTGTGTGTGTGTGTGTGTGTGTGTGTGTGTGTGTAGATAATATACAGTTAACACTTGAAAAAATACGTCCAAAAAAGTCCTCCCTTCCCCCACTTAAGAAATGTTCTTTACATTTGCATAACAGCAAAGAGCAATCAATGGCCATCACTGCTGACTGCTTTGTGGGAGCTGTCAGTAAGCGAACCCGGGGCTTCATTCGCTGGGATGTCAGAGCCTATTATGTGGATTGCCAGTTGGACACGTCCAGGCTTCAATGTTGGGGGGTAAGGGTTAAACCGGTGACAACATTAAAGGTCCCAAAAGCTCTCTGACTCTTAAAGTGTTGAAGGCTGGATAGTTGAAAACACTAGGCTAGAAGGCTGCTGCATTTCATGTCCTCTAAAACAACATTCTGAGTAGCCACCCAGTTTTCTTTATATATATATATATATATATATATATATATATATATATATATATATATATATATATATATATATATATCGACCTGACTCTTAATGAAGTGTTTCCTAACGAAGGCTTGTATTAGCACAGAATGTTTATTAGCATTTGAATGAAAAGAAAATAGAAAATGGGCTCCACGAAATGGAGGATAAGAAGACGCAAGTTAATTCTTATCTTTGTTATGAAGATTCTAATTCCTAATTAAATGTCAGGGGATGGTTTAGTGTGAGAAACATAAAGTAAGACATTTGTTAATAAGATAAATATATTTTCTATTTCAATATTAAGGCCGAAATACACCGAACTCCATTTAAATGGACTGAGGTGCGAAGAGCAAACAGAAGCCTCTGTGTCGGCTGATAAGTTAGTACAGGTGCATTTTTCATGTGGTACTGAAAGGAGCTCTATTTTGAAACTACAGTAAGCATTAGCCAACAAAGGAATATCATTTTGTCATGTGATGCCCATCATTGTGTGATGTTATAATATAATTTAATTACATTAATTTATTTCAGTTTATAGAACTGCGCCCATAGTAAATAGCCCGGTTCACAGAATGAAGTGTGGTGTAGTACAATCTCGTTTCCAGAAGGTATGTTTTTCTTGCCTATTGAAAATGCAGGAACAGCTACTTATTTCTAATTATATTAGTTTAGTTTAATATTTGACTAAGTTAAATTTCAGACTATGAATCTACAGCTGTGTCTTTTTATCACTACATACACTGCAAATAATTATATTTTTGGATGAATAGTAAAACATTACTTATTGACCCAAATCCAAATAAGCAGTATTATATTTTGTAGGACAACTGCAATCTATGTAGAATTGTAGAAATTAACTACATTGTAGTATAATAAACCATGCTACAATGTGGTACAATTTGCAGCACCTAGAATATTAGGATTGAGACATAATTAAAATAAAATAAGAAATTCCAAACTGTATGAACGTAATTTAGATCTGTTATTTAACATCATGTAACCGAAGAAGCTACAAAATCTTATTATACCCGAAGTCATAACAGTAGTACAGTATACATTTCGAAATGTCTATAGATATATATATATATATATATATATATATATATATATATATATATATATATATATATATATATATATATATATAAATATTTTTTTTTTTGTCAGTTTGGTCATTCAAAAGTCATTAAGTCACCCACCCTCATGTACAAAAGTCCTCAGAGCATTCATGTGAACAAGAAAAACAAGCGGAAATAAGTAACCAATCACATTCCCCAGTTGCAGTGACACAAAAGTAAGTCACTGATTTTTTAAAAAAAAAGAAAAAAAGTTTTTTCTTTTGATCTTCTCATTTCATTTTATTTAGTAATACTCGTGCAGTATGTAATCTACGTATTACTTTTACGGTTTGCCATGTAGCTTACAGTAATTGCCCATTTTCTATGCTGCATTTGTAAACAATAAAGTGCATTTCAATTTTTATTAGTTACACTATCTGTTTTTTCCCTGTTTCTCGATGTATTGCTGGAGTGGTTGTATAGTGTTTGTTAGCCTATTTATTTATATTATGGGTCTCTCTCTATATCGCGGCCTTCGATATACAGTATAGCGGATTTATATTGGACTCAGACGTGATATATTGAGTGGGTGGTGTAGATGGAAAACTACAAAGTGGTATGTAATTCAATATGCTAATGTAAAATTATTCAGCAGGTCTAATTCAAATTTATGAAGCAAGCTTTGTTCATTCTATAGAGTGAAGCAAAACTATTCTTTTAAAATAAACAAACACTAAAATCTGCTTATTTCCTAGTATCCTCAATCATGATTTGCTATGTGAAAAAAACAACAACATTCCAACCCAAGCTGTTGAATTGAATTAGAAAATTACAGTGTATCAAGGCATGCCTGTCTGTCTGAGAAAAAGCCCTTTGCTTTGTTTTCTGTTAATAAACATTAATGTTAAATATTTCATTTCACACAAGACAGGGGATTTGAAGTCTCACAAGCTTGGATTTTTCTTTTAGCACTGTCTACTTGAAAAGCTATTTTGTATTAATTTAAATAGTTTAGTAGAGTTTTATTTATTGAACAAGAGGGTCAAATAAATCTATTTGTCTCCTGATAAATACAGCTACATATTTATCATGGTCTATATATAGATAAAGTAGGGCTGAATTAGATAACATTAAAACATTGACATGCACAATTCCTTGGGCATAGGTTACTAATATTAACAGGGATGGCATCAGTGCTTATTTATTTTTCTTCTTTAGTTAGAATTAGGGTAGCAGATGTGAATGGAAATGTAGGTAATTTACACAGTATTATCTGATCCAACTTTAACAATGAGTAAGGTGTTAGCCATGAATGTTTATCAGCTACACCTGAGATTATTGTATCTTATTATTTATGAGCGTTACAAGTTTATGATACAGACTAATTGCATATAGAAACACAGTTGTATCAGAACAAAATACCGCAGCTTACAAATCTTATACCATAAGAAAACAAATATTTTTATTTGATTTTATTCTTTTATGTCTTTTGAGCTATTTAGTTCTTATTACATACCTAATGAAGTTGCTAAACAAGAAAATCTTATTCTTCTCTTCAGTAAGACACTGAGGTATTACACTTGAAGTAGCAGTAAAAAGACAGCCAGAGAAACTTGTTGTTTGTTTTTTTGGCCTAAGTGCTTAAACAGGACCCTGGCCATTCTAACAGCCACATATAACCTTATTAACTAAAAGCCTGCTGGTGCTTCTGAAATAGATCAGTTAACTAGTGCCCTCTTCTGCTTTACAGTGCTCCCTGCTGCCCTCCTGTAACCTTTGACCCCCCTGCAGCACATTTTCCTTTCCCTCTCTCTCTCTCTCTCTCTCTCTCTCTCTCTCTCTCTCTCTCTCTCTGACTGATCCAGCAGGACCTTGGCCCCCTCAGGTCCCTCATGTCAAACAACCAGGCCTCTGCTCTTGTACACACCCTGGAGGTGACTGCACATGGAGAGTGTAGGCCTTGTGAAAACAGGATGGCTTCTTGGTGCACAGATACATCAATCACACACTCACGCAGACTTGCACACGCACACACACACCCACACTCACTCCCACACACACTGTCTATGGCTGTCTCAATTAACCCTTAGTCAATCTGGGACCTCCTGTAGAAACTTTAAAAAGAGTAGAGGAGAATGGGCAATGCTATCTGCCACAAAGATTACCACTCTCTGTGTGGATCAAAGGCAATTCTACAATGTACCCTTGTGATTAGCTATAATTAAATAAAAGTAAGTGTTTAAACTTCATTAGCAGCCAGGCATTTGCTACAGCAGAGTGGGCACAATTCAACCATCCTTAATTAAAAGATAATCCACAGGATCGACCATAATCTTCTTCCAAAATATGCAATTTTCCCCATGAAAGATTTTAAGTTCCACCCCAACTTCAATAAGGCTAGATATATCAAGTTCTGGTGCTGCCTCTAGTTTGCCTCGGCGAGTGCTGAATGCACCCGATAACATCAATTTGGCATGCTATTATCTAAAATGGTTGAAAACCACACTTCAGCAAAGTCTGACATAAATCTTTGAGAGTGGTGGGATATTGTATGTATGAGCTGAAACAGATATGACAGTGTGGCACATTTATATTCCTGTCATTGGAGGTTTTCAAACTTTCAAGTAGATGACTTGAATGAATCCAGCCTAGAGTTTCTATAAAATGGAGCAAAAACAAAACAAAACAATAATATATATATATATATATATATATATATATATATATATATATATATATATATATATATATATATATATATATATATATATAGATAGATAGATAGATAGATAGATAGATAGATAGATAGATAGATAGATAGATAGATATAGATATAGATATACATAATTAAATATCTACAGACTCTACAAAGAAGCATTGTGGATTCAAAATACCTGAAACTAATTTAATACCAATACCAAATACTAGCTGGAAAAAAAAAAAAAAAGTTTGCATTTCTAAGGCAGTGGTAATTACTTGTGAGATAATAATAATAAAAAAGGTAAGAAATCGTTAATATAACTTAATATTATGAAATAAAAAGTGAAACAAAAAGTTGTCACCAGAGATCTCAAACTGTATTGTATAACAAACTACCAGTACTCATGATGTGATGAAATTAAAAGTCACAATTAAAATGAACATTTCTCAGTTATATATGCTACGTTTTGGTTATTTAAATTAAGGTTTCCACTTAATGGGGAATCATAATAAACTCAACACTTAATGATATTACTTTATTCAACAATTACTGCCCTATAACTTTTAACTCCTTACCACAGAATAGATACAGTATAAGGTCAGCAGGAATCACTTACACTATAGCCAGTATTCAATGTTATGATGGTTCCTACAGTGTGTCACAGGATTGAAATGACAAACAGTTTTGTTTTGCCAGTGCTGTGTTTTTTTTTTAAATATTTATTTTTATTAATTTTTCTATTTGGCAGGGCTCAGAAAACAAAGACATTTTTAAATTGTAGCTCACTTTAAACTAATACACCACAATTTCAGATTGCAAAAACACTTTATCCATGCTGTTCACACTAGTGGTAACACTACAGGTTATATATATATAGGTATATATCTGTATGATTTACCTCAGCCTCTGGGTTCATGTAAGGTGGGACCCATCTGGCTCCCAAACAAGTGAGAAAGAGGTAATTGGATGCAGATGTATAGTTACATTTTCAAAAGCTAGCTTTCAATAAAGAGTATTTGTAAGCAGTGGTTTCTGCTCTTAATTTATCCAATTTCAGCGACAGTGCTGTTGATATAGCCTTTTCAAAGAGAAACAAAATAATAAAGCCCTATTCTTTTCCAGCATCTTTCCCAGGCCAAGTGATGCCTGAGGTTGAGTTAATTGGCCCATTTCCTGACCGCAAGGGGGCCAGAGCTCTTTTAATGAGCCAGTTGTGTGTACTGGCTTGGAGGCATTTGAAGTGAGACAGTGGACATGTAACAGCAGCTATGATTGGCCATGGAAAAAAATGAAATAAAATCTGAATTCCCAAGTGAGTTATAGCTTTCTATGCAAGTGAAAACGACTCAGAACCATAATGTATACTGTTTAGTCATCTCAAAGTTAATATCTTCCAATGTTACTTTATAACCATATGTCTTTATTTTGAAAACAGATATTAAGTGGAGTAGAAATACTTTGTATGTCTTTTAAATATGAGTGATATGTATATGGCTGTATAAAAGTAAGTGTATGTGTATGACTGCACTGTGCACACAAAACAGTATCTTTGTGACAGAGACAAAACGGTGTGAGCTGAAAATTTGAAGTCATCTTCATCCTGCTGTATTACCAGGGCAAGGAAAATGTATATCCTACTACCTAGGTTGTTATTTTGTCATAGTGTCTGTTGAATGAGATTTCCTTTTACATTTTTAATTAAAAGCTGATGCAACTAGCAGGAGTCCCCTGAACGGTAAATGAGATGTGGCATCAGAATATTCATCATCACCCTCACTGCAGTCGTTCAATCTTAAAGCAGTCTTCTCAAATAATATTCAAATAGTCTCTGAATTCAAAACAATAATCCAACCGCTTCTACTAACACATTTTACAACTGCTTTAAAGCCTAGCATTAGATACAGAAAATGAAGGACAAGAATAATCATTTTTTTGTCTTCTGCTTTGATAGAGGTACTGTACCAACCTAGAAGGACATCAAGGACAAGGTGAAAAGGGGAAAGCAATTCAGTCCACAGCTGTACAGTATATACCTACAATTATAACCAAGATAAGTAAAACATTTACATAATCAATATCACTCATAGCAAACTAAAACTGAAAGGCTGGCTGCACAGATGTGTATGTTGACCTTGAGAGTTAAAGGGTGAGGCTTGCTTGATGGACTGGGTCCATTAGGGTAGACCTCTGTTTTACTCCCTGGTTTGTTATTTTGTTTAAAGCTGTGCAGTTATTCATCATTTTCTGGCACATTCTTTATTATTTATTTTTCCGTGTCTTTGACAGGTCTCAACACTGGACACCTTATAACCCCTGAACAGAGTGAAGACACGGCAGACTGAGGACATAAAGAACAGAGTGAAGACGTGGCAGAGTGAGGACGTAAAGAACAGTGAAGACATGGCAGACTGAGGACATAAAGAACAGACTGAAGACACGGCAGATTGAGGACATAAAGAACAGACTGAAGACACGGCAGACAGAGGATACAAATAATTCCTCTCTGCAAACAGGCATGAAGAAAGCACCAGATAAAAGCATCTCAGACTCACATGATGACAAGTCAGCTCTTTCACGCTATTATAACAGGCTGGAGCTTACCTCCAAACATTTTTAGCCATTGCTAATAAAATCCCTGTCCAGGTGCTGAGGGCAGGGATTTCAAAAGAACCAGAAATATATCCTGCACTCTGGTTTGGCTTTGACACTTTTTTTATTACGTTAATTCGTCCCTGGCAGTTCCTGCTTGTGTCAGCAGGCTTTCTGAATGGTAAATGTCACGGAGATACAATACTGGAAAAACTTGTCAGGAATCTAGTATTCTACATGACAGCTGCATGGGAAGATAATAGATTCATTTTGTGAACTTCAATGGGTACGGCTCAATATTGCTTTTTAGAGGCAAAGGCCAGTAATCTTAGCTGGCAAGGGTCAGGGAAGGGTGGGTGCAAAAATTCACACCAACCTACACCAGCTTATAGTCCAGTTACAGAATTAAAGTATGCATAGTTCACACACCCTGGTCTCTAAGTTGTCTTGGATAAAGAAGTCTGCTAAATAAACAAACAATAATAAAAGCTAATAACAAAGCAAGGGCACCGGAACTTATGGTATTGTATTTGCTTTGTTTTAAACACATATTCAATGCCTTGAAAGAGATTATATTGCTTGGCTGTAGTTCAATAAACTTTAACCACTTAACCTTCAACCGTTGTTTTACAAAGTTGTTTGTCTGGAATGAAGCAACAATAAAATTGCATTAATCTGCAAAGCTCCCTTGCACCCGCCACGCTGAGTTTTGTTGAGATTAGTGACAGTATGCATTAGTTACGGCAGGTTTTAGTGGTACCTGTGCACAGTATTGGAAACATTCCACAGGCAGAAGGGTACTCTGGGGGAATCAGGAATAGTTGATTCCAATCAGTTGTAGAAAGGTGTTGGAAGTATTTGTTTCAAATATGGCGAGTGTAATAAACAATGAGAGCAATGCTTTATTGTGTGTACTTCTTAACCCTTTGCAATGAGAACAAGTCTGCTCCCCTTAGCAATAAAAGCTGATTTCATCTGTAAGGATCTATTGCCATTACAAGTTGCATTGACCCACTAAGGGACAATTACTCAAGGGGGTGCGTGGGTGGCTATTTTATAGGATCGTTACTGGCCTTTTGTGCTACAGAAAAGATGGTTTCGATGTGTAACAAGCTATAATGACAGCTTTTGACATTTTAAAAATGCAAGGGTCCCTTTGGCTTTTAAACAGCTGTAAACAATGGATACAGTATTGTACAAAACTCTTTTTTTAAAACTTACAAATATTTAAATGGTATATTTCTTTTCATTAACTGCTACTGTAATCAACAGTTAAATGGATGAGACCAGAATTGTTCCAGAAAACTTTTCAAACAAAGCATGTTTATAAAGGATTGGGCCTTTTTTTTTCCATTCTCGGAGAATAATTGAAATAGCTGACATAACTGATCCCGTGATGTAAAACGTTACTGGAATGCTCAACCACCTACCACAGAATGTCATGTGGGGGACAAAAAGCAGATACAATCCTCATGGCATTACTATATGAAAGCATGAGGGGAAGGGAAGGGAGAGGCTTGGTGGCTCACTGGGTTGAGTAAATTAGTTTTAATACAGCAAAGACGAGAAAATTTAGAAACATGTATATCTCAGTTGGCACTGATGAGCACCTCTGGTAAATCCATGGCAAGGAGAAGGAACAGTAGGGCATGGCGACTTAATGACCTGCTTAATTCTTAGGGGACACAGTGTTGAGACATGTTGGGATATCTTTACTAGTAGATTTAACATCTGCAATGCCTTTGAAGAGAAATCACTTCCTAGTGTGCTAATGACGAGGAACTCAGCCAAATTTTAATGTTAAAAGTAAAGGTTAAAACAATGCCTGAAACACTTACAGTTTTGATCACATAAGGTCTAGTCATGAGGTGTTTAAAATGCAATAAAAGGGAGCTCAAGCCTTAAAGAGTTGCAGATAGGTCTGTTATATAGGTATGTAACATACTGTGAAAATCCTCTGTTTTACAATATAAAATTATACGAAAGTGATTGTGCATTCCAGTCACTTCTGAACACAGTCAAATGATGAAAATAACTTTTTGAAATCCCACCTGTAACATATATTTTACATTACACCAAAGTGTTTTCTTTGTTTAAATGATAGATATAGAATGCTATATCAGTGTATCATAGTAACTGCATATTACACATATTAAGGGCCTTCTAGGGGTAAACCATCACTTTTCCAGCATACTACAGTAAAACAGTCACTCTTCTACAAAGTACATTTATACTTGAGTTTATTGCAAGAGGCAAAGGTGCAAACATCCTTACAATACAGTGTATGTTCTCACTGGTGTACACCCCTTAGCTGTCAACATAACATGTTGTGATTCCGGGTCACTTTGCCTGCCATGAGTATACTAAGTTTGTTAAAGTATTTTATAAACACACAACATTAAATTGTTAATATAATCTAAGAGAAAACTCTCTGGTGCAAACAGGTTTGGACAATATGGATAGCTGTAGCAGCATGGTAGTTTACGACTGTATGTCTTGTTTTTAAATTGCTCTACCTGCAGTGATTTAGAGGACAGATCTCAACTCTCAGTGCACTCCAGCATACATTTTGAAATGAGCTTTGAAACAAACTTGAAAGTTAGAATTGTAAAAAGTTGTCAGGATGTTAACAATAAAAAGAAAAATTACCGGCACGTCATTTAAATAGCTGTAGAAACATGTGGGGACTTATAACACCATATATTTTTGGGAATCCCACTACTTACTCTTTAAGCAACTCTTAAAAGGGTAACAGCAATATAGAGTGGGGTCTGTTACAAAATATAAATCTTAACCTGGCTTGACCAGCTTTTTAAACTCTATGCTCTAAACAATAATGCAAACCCAATTCTATTCCACCAAGAAGGCTACATTTACCACAACACTATACACTGTTACCAAGCCAGTTTGTTCTAAATCCCTGCAAGCTGTATTTCAGACCTAAACAAACAAAAACATATAGAATCAAAGAAAAATATTGTAACTACAGAGGAACTGGCCCCCACTGTATAACCAGGTAGTGGATGCCACACGATTGCCCAATTACATTTACCTAGATGGACTTGTTTGATCAGTTATTTAAGTACTATCACTAACTTGCAGCCTGGGCAAGCTTTACGTCCTTCTTGCTTTGTTTCTGAAAGATAACTAGCCAGTCAGACTGCGGCTGTTGGACAAGAACTGCATGAGAGGCACCAAGCATTTGACACAGTCAGGAGGCAAAAGAAAGAGCAAAACAAAAGTCTATTCAGTGCCGACTCCTCTGACAGACTCACCCATCCCCCTCTTAAAACAAGAAAAAAAGGGGGAAAAAGAATAAAAAATCATGAAGGTCTGGCTGAATGCCTGAGGCTCACTGAATAATGGACAATGAATGACAGCTGACTGTCAGTGGCGTATCTTATTTTTTCATTAAATTTCTCAACCAACATGCACAGTTTCCTATACTTTTGTGTGCATTTTCTGTTTCATGAGCAGTCTCGTCTTTAATGTGGGAACGTTATTTTTTTTAAGGTATATATTATTTTTATTTTGCAGTTTTGGTGTAAAGTAGAAATCTAAACATTCTCTAAGCACGTGACAAGGAAGAAAGTGTAGAAGAATTGTTTTACGCTACTTCACAGAAACCAGGAAAATGCACTCTCTGTTGAGACTGAGCCTATAACTTTTTCACTCTGCTGACAACTTCAGACTTTGCCAGGGCGCAGCCTCCCAATCTCTGACAATCTGTGAATCAGAGTCCAAGAAGTAAGTGACAGAGCGGCACAGCATCCCAGACACAGCTCATGACAGTCTGTTGGTTATACACGTGTTCAACTGCTATTGCTAAATAGCAGTGATGTGGAGGCACACATTACATGCAAGGGAATAGTGGTTAAACGGCATTAGAAAAAGATTACTACATTTCAAATTCATTTGATTATTATTATTTTATTCTGGCCAAAAAGGTCTTATTTCTTATTGTCTTATTTTTGGGTTAAACATCCAACATTTGAACTGTGATTGTAAATTTTCAAGCAGCAAATCAGTAAAGATGATATGGTTTGCTAAAAGAAGAAGAATGTGTGTCAAAGGTCATGGGGGACTGTCCTTTGGCCTCTCAGACAGATGGAACCTTTTCATTTCCCAGGCTGTCAGAAACATCTCACAGTCAGCAAGAAATAAGCCAGTCCACTAATGTGCAGGTCTATGCTGCTAAACACTATGGGATGTAACCCAATCACATCAGCATTACAATAATAAGATTGTGGAAATCAATAAGTAAGTGTTGAGCCTTACTATTGAGTATCTCTTAATGTACCGGTACTTCATCTCTTTAGCATTACAGGAGAACAAAATTAAAGCAGAACAAAATAAAAGTAAAATAAGCTGTACTGCTTCAAAAACTCACCTACAGGAACACGTAATTAATTGCAGAATCTGTATAATATCATTTACCAGCATCAAAAAATTACAAGTGAGCTTTCTACTCTGATAAAAATATTAAATGCATACAGAAGCTAAAGACATTACATCACATAAAATGTACAGTGTAATGTTAATTTTAATACTACTACTACTACTACTAATAATAATAATAATAATATAATAATAATAATAATAATAATAATAATAATAATAATAATAATAATACTTTCCCTCTTACATAAATATCACTTGATGTGCACAATACAGGCACAATACAAAGGTCTAATATCAAGGAGGTCTTTGATTGGAATGTCAGTATTGACTCCCTATATGATCTTGGAGGTAATTTAAGGTACATTTTCATCTAATTTAATTTCTTACCTTTTTGTATCATAAGAACATAAGAACATAAGAAAGTTTACAAACGAGAGGAGGCCATTCGGCCCATCTTGCTCGTTTGGTTGTTAGTAGCTTATTGATCCCAAAATCTCATCAAGCAGCTTCTTGAAGGATCCCAGGGTGTCAGCTTCAACAACATCTTGTTAGCCTTTTTTATAGCTTCCCCACATTGTCTAGATGAAGACATTTCTGAGTCAACAAAAACTCCTAGGTCTTTTTCATAGATTCCTTCTCCAATTTCAGTATCTCCCATATGATATTTATAATGTACATTTTTATTTCCTGCGTGCAGTACCTTACACTTTTCTCTATTAAATGTCATTTGCCATGTGTCTGCCCAGTTCTGAATCTTGTCTAGATCATTTTGAATGACCTTTGCTGCTGCAAAGGTGTTTGCCACTCCTCCTATTTTTGTGTCGTCTGCAAATTTAACAAGTTTGCTTACTATACCAGAATCTAAATCATTAATGTAGATTAGGAATAGCAGAGGACCTAATATTGATCCCTGTGGTACACCACTGGTTACCACACTCCATTCTGAGGTTTCTCTTCTAATCAGTACTTTCTGTTTTCTACATGTTAACCACTCCCTAATCCATGTACATGTGTTTCCTTGAATCCCTACTCCGTTCAGTTTGAGAATTAATCTTTTGTGCAGGACTTTGTCAAAAGCTTTCTGGAAATCTAAATAAACCATGTCGTATGCTTTGCAATTATCCATTATCGATGTTGCATCCTCAAAAAAATCAAGCAAGTTAGTTAGACACGATCTCCCTTTTCTAAAACCATGTTGACTGTCTCCCAGGACCCTGTTACCATATAGGTAATTTTCCATTTTGGATCTTATTATAGTTTCCATAAGTTTGCATATAATAGAAGTCAGGCTTACTGGTCTGTAGTTACCTGGTTCAGTTTTGTTTCCCTTTTTGTGGATCGGTATTACGTTTGCAATTTTCCAGTCTGTCGGTACCACCCCTGTGTCAAGAGACTGCTGCATGATCTTGGTTAGCGGTTTGTAAATTACTTCTTTCATTTCTTTGAGTACTACTGGGAGCATCTCATCCAGCCCTGGGGATTTGTTTATTTTAAGAGCTCCTAGTCCCTTTAACACTTCTGCCTCAGTTATGCTAAAGTTATTTAAAACTGGATAGGAACTGGATGACATGTGGAGCATGTTGTCAGTATCTTCCTTTGTAAAAACTTGTGAAAAGTAATCATTTAATATATTTGCTATTTTTTTGTTCATCTACGATTTTGCCATTTGTATCTCTTTATCCTATTATGTGTGTTCTCCATCATTCTTTTGGATCTTTATTCACCATGCTTTTAAGCTATTCCATCAAAAACTACTTTGAAATTAAAATCAAAGGCTTATATTGGGGTGGGGGAAGCATATGAACGGTGTACACTGAAACCAAAGGTGAAGCACTGTGCACTTAAGCCTGTGCAATGCTGATATTCTTCCCCAGCCTTAAGGAGTGTTCTCAGTAGCTAGTTAGTAAGGAAGGGAAAATAAGGATCTAAGCAGGAGCAACAATGGGGAATCACACTGAACACACCTAATAGGGTATCAAGCTGGTATTAAATACAGTACTTGGAAAATGTGGTGGATATGAAGCATCTCTTGAAGCAGTCTGTCTCCATGTGCCTAAAACAGCAGAACCCCACTGGAGATGACTGCTGTATCACAACTGGACTGCACTGAGGAGATATTTTCCAAAAAATATATACTATTAAAAATGCTACTAGTAAACATCTTAATAACAATTCCATCATTGGTAGCATCAAACCTAAGGTCTAATAGCACATGTTCCAATCACACAGAAAGTAATGTATTTTTTTTTTTTTTTTTTTTTTTTTTAAGAACTTTGAAATCTTTATGAGTCGGAGCTGCTAAAGCTCTACCCTGGTAAACTGGATGCCTTTTAAGCCTATGCATTCCGAAAAGGATACAGCAGTTTTTTTATTAACTTGAGTGAAAAGCTGCTTTTCCATTTCTAATGCCAGGGAAGGCTGTTTTACATTTATAATTTGTCATTTCTGTGGGAAAAGAATTATTCACATTCCCTAGGCTAAGCTACTTATATACCCATTTATACATTTTAAGGATTTTGTAAGGCTGAACTTACTTGAACAGGTATAGCAGACGCTTTACTTCAATGATAGCATTTGTGTAAACAAAGGATTTGAGAACCCCAGGCATTAAAATACCTCTCTGCGTGTGCCTGAACTTTAATTCTCGTTTCCTTAAGCCCTGCAGACAACACATTAACTTTCCTGGCTTGATTTAGGAGCACAGAACAAGAAGACAACTGTGCTTTCCTACAAGTTCACAATCCCAGAGCTCCTATATCATGGCAAAATACAGATTTCCTTACTTTCTATTAACAGAAGACAACGTGTATTGCTATACATATTTTGAGCAAACGGTGATACTGTCACAGCATTTAAGACTCAGACTGTGAGGTGACCAACATGCAAACTTCCCAACAGGCCTGAAAGCGGGGTTGTCTGTAATGACCAGAAAAACAGAAACAAATAAATTTCAGACAGGGACATAACTTTATAAGGAATTGCGATTTTCAGAACATCAAGATTTTAAAATAGATCTGGTGCCTTTTTTATGAACCATCTTTCTCACATTCGGGTGTAATAAACATGAAATATTTAGGATTAAAAAAGTATTTAGATTTTACTTCTTGTAGCCCTGTTAAAATACTGAACCAATTTTTTTTTTTTTTTTTTTAAGAAATAGCTTTTAATTTTTGGCACCAACAGATGTGTGACACATTAGCTGCAGGTGTAATATTTAGTTTTGCTATTATCTGTATACATTATATTATTGTCATAATTAATACAGTAACTTCAAAATGCTTAATCAAAGAGGTAAAACGTATAAAAGCCTGGATACATGACAGCCACAAGATGGGGATTTTTGTTCCACACGTGTTGCCTTATAAACACTGTGGTCACATGAAAGACAAACCTGCTCATGACATTCTGTCAACAAAATAATGTAAACCAATCATTATTCTTTTTATTGTCATGGGAATAAAACTTACTATGTCAAAGAGAAGAAAGGCTGACGCCTCCCTTAATTCCTAACCTTTGAAGTGACTATTTCGAAACAGTACTTGTGCTTTGAATGTCTTAAAAGCAATTTAAAAAAAAAAAAAAAAAAAAATTAATCTTATTTTTAATTTGTGTCTCAACGTTGCCATTTTTTTTTGCCTTGTGATACAACAATTAAGTATAATTGGCTAGTATTGAGTATGCGTTGCCAGCAAAATAGAGGCATGTCCTAAAATGGACAACATGTTGACTAGTATGGTCATACAAGGCAACACAAGGCTTCTAGAACCAAGCCAAGTGTACAACATATAACTTCAAAATGCCCAGGTGTACACTAAAAAAGGCACAAGCAGGAAAGTCTGTCCACTTGGACTAACATTTTATGGCTGCTGTTGTAACGTACAAGTGAAACTTCATATTGCTTATGTCACTGAAAACAGCACAAGCAGGCAGGAACCAAAGATGGCAATGTTGTGGCGGTCATGGATATTTTACTGTTACCAGAAAAAAAAAAATTCAACTTGTTTTTAGACGATAAACTGTACTCCCTCTTAATTTTGATATCTGTCCTGTAAATAACAAAAAGAAATATTGAACACAGATTATTAGTGCTCTATACAGTATAATGTAGTGTCAGGACAACTTACTGTCAACATGGCCAAACTAAGAATGAACTAAATGAGTGGAATTTGAATGGTGAAATAGCGAGGGAGTACAAGGTGTGAATAAGAACATGCAAGCCACACATCATTGCTTGCACCTGCTTGTAAGTTACAGCTGTGATGTATATTTAATGTCATGGCATGCAGCTAACTAAAAATCTAATTATGACTTTAATGTTCTATGAAAAGATCTGTAACCAGAAGTAAACCAACAAATAAAACAAATGCATTATGCTTGTTAAACATGGGAAATAATTCTGGTATTGACCCAAATTGTCTGTTACTTTATTTGGGATATGCAAGGTCCATGTTTGCACAAATGTGCACATGTCTTTAGTTTTTTTTTTTTTTTTTTTTTTTTTTTTTTTTTTTTTTTGTCCCTCTGAAGAATTTTTGTAATGGGAAAAGCTTCAGGAAATAATATCAAAGTAATGATGTAATCTCCAAGGGGAAAACATACTTGGGTTCTGAGAAATTCCCACAAGAACCCTTTTGGATTCTTTGTGTGGAGCGATTCAATCTCACACTACACCAGGAATCATTCAGTGTTCCCTTGAACTGATGAACTGGCATCTCTTCACAGTCTGAGGCACTGTCTTCAGCAGCCAATGTACGACAACTAAGTAAGGCTGTGTGGTGGCCCTGGATTATCAGTTAACAGCATGGACAGGCTTCCTGAGAACAGTATGATTTGATATTAAGAATGCTTCTTTTTCTGTGTTAAATATTTTTCGTGTCATAAACATTTTGTTCTAAGCAAGTTAAGGACTTTAGGCACATTTCAATTTCCAATGACTGGTGTGAGATGAAAACCTACAGAGAAGCAATTGGGTGTGCTGGACAGGATGATATAGTGGTTACACCACTCCTGCTAGTAATGTAGAACCAAGGTAGGGCCAGAATCAGGTCGGATCCTTTATGCTCTGTAGGTGAGATAAGGAAACACGTCCTGTTACACAGCCGTCCTGAAGGCAACTCCTTCTATATTAGATCCAACATGCTAGCACTAGAAATGTTCTATAACGGGTCACCATGCAACTGTATTCATCACACCAGGAAATGACAATCCTTTGAAAAGGTCAAACAAACAGACCAACTATATCAATGGTCTGAATAATGATCATCAGAGATGCATCCCTCTTTTGATATTGCCCACTCTGTTCGTTTCCAACGCATGTGTGATCTATGATGTGATGCCAGTGGTGCTGACATGCAAGCTGTGATGTTTTGTGTTTGTTTCCTTGTAATCCACGAAGATGACTCTGCATGCAATGCTTGGGTTTTGCAACAGTGCCAGATTAATTTCCCTCAAAAGAAAAAAAAAAAAAACTTGCTGGAGAGATGTGAGAGCTTTACAAATGTGATGTCTCCGTCAAGTTGTGAGGATGAGGAACTACAGCTACCCTGGATATAATCAATATTTTGGCTGTGCAGGACCTGCTTACTGGCAGAATAACTGGCACATTTTTTCACAAAGGAGTAATTTTTTTGTCCCTGTGCCAAAGATGGACGATGACAACAACAGATTAAAACTTACCCAAGCAAGGTTAAAAAGTGAAGCATTACTTTATCAGGTTTCAAATAGTAAATCAAGGCATTCAAGCACATGGGCAAAAATTGAAATACGGTTCGTGGGTCTCTCTACTGTACAGATAGTAGTGAAAGTTAATATGAAATCCTGCTCCTGCACTTATTTTTTTATTTCTTTACAGGAGTTTGGGTAGGGGTTATTTATTTCATTATGGTGTCAATGGTGGCATACAATTATATCATTGATTTCATGTAAACATGACATTAAATTCATTCATTCATCTCTATCGATAGTCCACAAGTAGGCATTGATGGTAAATAAATAGTTATTTCTAAAACAATACCATTTCTAAACATAACCATATTACATATAAATTGTTACCAGATTACATATTACAAGCTCTCCTATTAAATAATCAATATGTAAGGTGCATGCAATATAAAATGCATACAGTATATTAAGTGCATACAATTAAAAAGTAAGATAAAGTATACAAAGTGCATAAAGCTCAAAGCTAGTTTAGCATTAAAACAGCATTTGCTATATATAGTGCATCCGTCTTTGTGCTTGCTACTTGTTATCTTGTATAAAGTATACTTTTGAATATTCAACACCAATTTCATATGTTCCACTTTGTTCTAGCAGCACCATGAGACACCGAATGTATGAATGTGGTGATATTTTACTCTTCAGGGGCCTTTATTATCTTGTCAAAGGCATTGTCTTTCTGGATGATGCTCACAATATCTGTATATCCTTTACTGATAGACAACCTAAAATCATATTCTTCTGCATCTTCTTTAATTGTTTTTTTTTTTTTTTTTTTTTTGTTAAAGGTGCTGTTCAGGACACTCAAACACTCCCGGCAGAAGAAAATAATAAATAAATAAAATTCAACAAAATACATTGTATTTGAAAGCCAGCCATTGCACTCTATAATGTATTCAATAAAATGTGCATAATCCATAATTCAGAGTACTGTTTTGAGCTATATTTATTTTATTAGTACAAAATCAGATTTTACCAGCGGAAAGTTTGCATGAAATTTTGAAAATAATATATGTCAGAATAAATTGAGAACTGATGTTTTTGAACAACAGTTACAATTCAACAGAATGAAATTTTAAACTCAATGCTATTGCTATCATTTCACCTCAGCAGTTTACATCAGGTTTTGAAATTCTGCGTTCATAGTCAAAATATAGAAACGCTGTAAGAATGTCCAATTGCTGTTTTACAGACTTCTGAACTGACAGATTTGTTTGCACTATCAGGAACTCTCTTAAGTGAAAGGGAAAGTGTTTCCCATCCCAGTCGTTATCATGGATCTGACTGAATTAACAGCCCCTTCACATAGCCTGATAGAAAGCCTACATCTCACCAGTTTTGTAAAGAGCAGTGACAGTGAATAGAATAACTCAAACAGCTCAGGTAACTTCCTTAATGCATGGAGCCAGGGTTCAGCTGTGACACACGGCATGTCTAAAAAGGGCCTCAGCCTTTTCATGCATTTACCACTCCATAAATCACTCCGCCAACCTCCTGTGCATTATGTGAATGATATATTTTATTTTCACTGCATGAGAAAACACACATGGTCGTTATTAATCATTCTCACATTTAATAATGATCCCACTTCTATCTATTTATAAACTGGTACTGGTAGAAAATAAAAGTATTTTACTTGACAGCCATCAAGTAAAGAAGTTTCAAAAAATATATTTGGTAAGTGCAGCAAAAATAAAACAAGATTGGAGAATAGGGCAGATTAACTGACAAATTATTTTGGTCTATTTGTCACAATTTCAGGTATAAAATTTGTATTTATTTATTTATTTGAATGTATTTATTTTTACCTTATTGATTTATCAAGTTTGTCATTATAAACAAATGATGTGGCATGAAGTTATATACTATGAAATTGTAGTTTGATTTAGGATATTGAGGGGTTAACCATATTATTACAGGTCAACAAATTGGTATTACACACAGGAAACTGGCTTCCTGTAAAACAGTCCTACCCTTATTAAGGTATTAGGGAAGGCATGGTTCTGCTGATAAATGAAAGAAGGCTGTCATTAGTCTTAGTAGAATCATGATCTGTGATTTCTGGTGATAATGCTCCAGGTGCAGTATGTTAAAAAAAACGGTTAAATTGCTTGATTGACAAATATTGTGAAACATCTGGCAGCCAGTTTAGTTTGTTACTCTCAATGGGGAAAAAAGAAACCAACCTAACATATTTATTATATATATAGATGCCTTATGTGGCTTCTCAATGGCTTAAACCACTAAAGGGTATAAAGTAGATATCAGCAGTATACAAGCAGTTCTAGCCTAAAGCAAGTCAGTGAGAACATGTTCAGTGTTCATGGTTCAGCTTTGTGCACACCCCATTGTTCTTTAAAGCATTACTTCAGTACCTTATAACTCTGTACATTATTGAATTTCGAGACAATTTAAGATGTGTTGCTGTAGCCCTCACTTTCTTGAAATTTTTTGAAATAATATAATAACCTCCATAGGACCAGACAATCTGGTAATGACTGTGCTGGAGTGGTGAGCAGGAGTCTCAGAGGTAAACCAAGTGATCTTAATGAACCCAAAGCGGTCTTTATCGAACAATGATGTCAATCTGTAAAGGATGATTTTGCTATCATAAACCAGGCAATAAGGCTGAATAGGGTCTGAATTAGATGCTAAGCCTGGTTTAGGAATATGTTTAGCTAATTCTTGTGTAAACAATTGTATTGTATTCCTGACATAAAAGATATTCAGGGAAGCGAGCCAAAAATGATATTCCTACTTACTTCATTTATGGCTGGCTTTCTGTCGGTTTCCTCTTTATGGTTGTCCATTGTTGGTGGAATTTTTTGTTTTTGTTTTTGTATAAATCTAAAAATGTTTTTATTGGCACAGTCCTATGCGAATCAATCTCATTAATGTTTACTTTAGAAGTACAGATTTTGTATTATATTGTATTGTAAGGAAAACAAATAAAACATATTTTTGGTTTGGTAAAGGTAGGAGTCTTAACACATCTTACATTTAGCTGGGCTGCTTTTCATCAGGAAGAATCTTTAGGTTTATTTAGAAAGAAACAGAAGGTTGCAAGATGTTTTTTTTTCTCCAGAAACATTTGAAGTATGCTTTATACCAGCGGTTTCAAACTGGGGTACGCAAGCTCTCGTCAGAGAGTACGCGAGAAAAATCCTGTTGTAGTACTTTTAGCAATCGAATTAACAATGTTGAATATTCATTAATATAAAACCACAGCCACACTGGTGTATGTTTCCTTTCTGTTGGGTGAGCTTAACTCTATAAACACCCAGCCACCTGCTGATAGTGCGTTGATCGTTGAGTGCAGACGTGGCTAATTTATATATTTAAATAACTGTGCGTTGCTTACTGCAGTCTGTGGGCTGAAAAAAAAATAAATCTAATAAAGAATGTCATTGTATAGTTCAGTGTTTTATATACATTTACTTTTTTAAATAACCATATTACTGTGTACAGGCAGCCGGGCCGCCCTACTTAGACAGTGAAATCACTCTCTTCTGCACTGGAGCTGAAGCGACACTTGCAATGCTTTATGTGTTTGCTCATTATTAATTACTGCAACTGTAATTCGTTGAAGAACTCCTTTGTCGTATGAACTCATTACCCTACACCTCCACACCGGTAATTATTAATAAAAGCAAAAGCACAATATTATTATTCTTACAAAAAAAACAAAAAAACAATCCCTAAATCCTGGGATTGGGAAAAGTGTCCTGAATTGGATTCCCTGCTCCTGCATTTTGCTAAAAAGTCATTTTTGACTGCCTGATATAAATATCCCATTTCTACTTTCAACAAACTAGCTTTTGGAAATATTCACAAAATAAATTGTATTTTATTTAGTTTGTTTTTAACAACAATTTTATATTTACAGTACTTAATCTAGTAATTAGAAACTACCATGTTTTCCTATTTTCATTGGTATATTATGACTTTATCTCAAATGGGGGTACGCAGTAGACTAGAATATTTGTTTGAAAACCACTGCTTTAAACAAAACAATCATTAGTTAAGAGAATTAGTCTACTTATAGGAATCCAATTTATATCCTACATTGTTTTTACATGGACATCAAGTTAAATTGATGGGGCTGCTATAGGTATAAGTACTGTCCCAAAATAGAACCCTATGCTGCCCCTTAAAATACGGAAACACGCAAACACTCCGGCCACCGCAAGAGCTCCAGACCAGCACGATATCAACGCTTGCTTGGCTCTGATGATCTTCACAGCCCGCTCCGTTTGTTCTCACCAGCTCTCTGCCTGCCAACCTCCCTTCGTCCCTTTAAAGTGCAACGAAAGGTTAAGTGGAAATATTTGTATACAATATACTAAGAATAGTGGTACATAGCATACATGACTCTGTAATAGTGGTACATAGCATACATGACTCTGTAATAGTGGTACATAGCATACATGACACTGTAATAGTGGTTCTGTATTTTTAAGGGTGTTCAGCTTTAACAGAGAGGCATCATCAAAACACAACAATGCAACAGCAAAAGGCAGCCCATTGTCAGAAACTGCTGTGCCAGCAAAAACCAGGGCAGAGTGAAAACCAAAATTCAAGCAAACAGCTTCCCCGACTCAATGTCAAGATGAGCCTCCCGGCTTAAAAGTAACCTCAGAGTAGAAAGGGTTAAAACAGAACAATTAACATTCGTGTTTTTTCTTCAGATGATGTATGGAAATCCGTGGGTCGATAATCCTGTTAATATAGCTCTTGTGGTTGTTTATTTCTTCCTTGTCTCTTTCTCTGACTTCCTGTCCACACTGTCCCTTGGCTGACCCTGCTCGGATTTTCTTTTTCTGAAGCTCAAAAAATCAGTTTCTTACAAAATAGGAGTCATTCAGTTTCATAAGAAGAGTCTTGATAGAGTAAATCAAGAGTGATTTTGCCAGCAAGACTCAAGATTAACTAATCAAGGTCTTAGGTCAGAAAATAACTGGAGGTGAGAGGATATGTGACTGGCAGTTTAAGATACATGCTTTTACAAGCATTGGTGTTTTCAATGTCTTGGAAGTCAAAGAAGAACAAAGACACTGTGTAGTCTGAAGTCAGAGGCTGCTGTTTAATCCATTATTCTAAACACTGCATACACTGTACCCTATTACATAACAACAATATTGTTTCCAGACCAGATTAATAATACACATTAGCATTTGGCTCATACAGGAAAGACTGTTATACATGTTTTATATGATAGAGTATTCTGTAAATTTATAATAATAATCATAATAATAATAATAAAAATATGCTGTATTTGCATTTTTTTTAAGCATACACCTGGAAATGTTGTCCAATTAGTTCTAGTCTTTTTGGATTATCTATGATTTAGTAATTTAATAAAATCAGACATGTTTAATTATATATGACATAAATAAGGCTGAACACAATCAACAAGTTAAGGCAGGTTCCAAACCTGCTTCCCCAAGTAGAAGAGGATCAGAGCCATTTGTATAGGTAGAAATCAAGCTTCTGTGTTTTTGCCTTTCCTCTCCAGCAAGGGTAATTCATCAGTCAAAGGAGGAAGGCATTATAACCATAAATACAGATGCATACTGTATTGTAGGTTTCATTTTAACCTTGTACATACATACATACAGTAGTCACTTAACCTCCTGGTGTTACATCTTTTCGGTGAGATGTTGTAAGCGACTCTGCAGCTGATGCATAGTTCACACACCCTAGTCTCGTATCTTGTAAAACACTTTGTGATGGTGGTCCACTATGAAAGGCGCTATATAAAAATAAAGATTATTATTATTTATTATATGTGGAATTAGATATTTAACTTAAATAAATTAATAATAAGGTAAAAACTCAAGTCGCCCTGCTGTACATGCTGTTAGAAACCACTATGTCGTTGGAGGGACCATCTTTATAGAAAATGGAATCATACAATAATAAACTGATTGAGTAGATGATACAGGTATTGTATGGTGCTCCCAGTGGTTTGTCTGTCCCCTTAAGTGAAACAGTGATATTTCTACAATTACTATATACACTGAGTGTACAAAACATTAGGAACACCTTCCTAATAGTGAGTTGCCCCCCCTTATGCCCTCAGAACAGCCTCAGTTTGTCGGGGCATGGACTCTACAAGGTGTCAAAAGCGTTCCACAGGGATACTGGCCCATGTTGACTCCAATGCTTCCCACAGTTGTGTCAAATTGGCTGGTAGTCGATCTCTACTCCGAATAGCTCGTTCCATCTCATCCCACAGATGCTCAGTTGGATTGAGATCTGGTGAATGGGCAGGCCACTGCAGTAAGCTGAATTCACTGTCATGTTCGTGGAACCATTCCTGGACAATCCTAGTCTTGTGGCATGGGGCATTATCCTGCTGAAAAAATCCATTAGCAGATGGATACACTGCTGCCATGAAGGGATGCACCTGATTGCAATGATCTTCAGATATCCTGTGGCATTCAAACGTTGCTCAACATTTATCAAGGGGCCCAATGTGTGCCATGAAAACACATCCCACACCATCACACCACCACCACCAGCCTGCAAGGTTGACACGCGGCATGATGAATGCATGTACTCATGTGGTTTTCTCCATACCCTAGTCCTCCCATCAACGTGAAACAGCAGGAACCAGGATTCATCAGACCAGGTAATGTTTTTCCAATCCTCCAGTGTTTTCATTCCTTAGCCCACTGCAACCACAGTTTCTTGTGTTTTGCTGAAAGAAGTGGAACTCTGTTAGCAGGGGTCAGCACCACCAAGTTGTGCGACGGACACTTAGTAAGATTACCGGACTCAGTGACGGACATGGGGGGTGTATAGCAAACAGCAGAGCACAGTCCGATTTAAAGCATATTCTCCCATATATATAGAGGAGCTAAGCACACGAATATCAATGAAGAGCAGCACAACTGTATATAGCTACAGTAGTTATCTAATAATAATAATAATAATAATAATAATAATAATAATAATATAATAATAATAATAATAATAATAATAATAAATTCAACTCACTTAGTGTTTTTGAATGTACCTAAGCCTTGTTCGCAGCAACAGATGTCAGGGCTCAGTGTCAGTAAAATAAGTGACAGCCTTGCTAGTTCACTGTATTCATCCTCACTACTTGACTTAAACAAAATACACCATAATTTGGTAACGTCACTGCCACAGCAGTCTGAGTTAAAAAGTGTCTTCACAGCCTCACCCTCGCAGTATAATGTAAATTGCATTTCAACTTTGCTGGAGTTAATGTGCTATATAAATCTTGCAGCAAGTTTTTGAATTTCTGAGACTGGTGGCTTTTGGTTGCAGGGGTCCAAATAAAGCATGCATTTCACCAGCTCTTTTTCAGGAAACCTGGACTTGAATGCCTGTTAAAGTTTTTTTGCATATTCAATGAACGTTGCTTTTACCTTAGCAATCTCCGTTTCTGGCAAGTAGTGCTGCTCCTCACACTCCCTCAGTATCTTTGTGACCTTGGCACTAGGGATACACAGGTCACTTGGAGTTATGAAAGATTCCTGTGTAGAATCTTCATTTGAAGGCTGTTTAAATGGCTTCAAAATTACCTTGCAGTATTTCTCCAGAGAACAGTATGGGTTGTATAGATTTGAGTTCTCTTTCTGCAGCGCTAGATTCATTGATGCGAGAAGTGGCAAAACCCAGTTCAAGAAACTTAGATATAGAATTAATTTAGGAGATTGTAGCATGTCATGGATATTCTGGCAACTTGTTCTATAACTCGGTGACCCATTAACAAATGCCTCTCTCTCAAAGTATTGCACTAGAGAATCCCACAGTAACTCAAACCTCTCAGCACAGGCAGCCAAACTTAACCAGCAGATTTTTTTGTAGTTAACCAGGTTTGAGTATTCCTCTTCATTCAGCTCACAGATCTGTCTAAACTCCTTTTTTCTTGCAGCCCTACTGAAATGTCTCAGTGTCACTTTGATCGTGTCTTCCACAAAGTCAGGTATGATTGATTCAGCGTCTTTAGCCATTGAGACTTGGCGATGAGTCATACAGTGCTGGACAGATAAATCGCCATAGCGATCTTTCAGTCGCCTTGAAACACTTTCACGTTGGGCTAGCACTAGAGATGTAAATCCCACAATTTTCTCTACAGGGTACTTGTTTCGGTCATTTTCCAAACAACCAACAATGGCTTCACTCAGATTTTGTGCATTACAATGCTTGATTATTTCAATTAAGCTCAAAAACTCAGAGCGAATTTCCCCTGTGTCAACATTCACAAAACGATGATAATTATTATTTGGCTCTTGTCACTGTGGCCAGTGCTCTCGTCGCACATTAGGTTTACAAATGGTGCATCTACTGCTGCTTGAACAGTTTCACTGTAAAGATAGCCACCTAAATCCTCGGTGTTTCTTGACACAGTTTTTGCACTGCAATGCAGTCTTTGAAAAGGAGCAGAGTTTCGGTCAATTTTTTCAGCCATTTCTTTGAAAACGACACCTTCTGTAAACGGCAGTTTGGCTTTTGCTAAACTGTAGGCAAGACAAAGATCATTCTGTGCATCTTTGAGATTGCGGTTAACAAAGTCGGTCATTGACTTTACCTGGCTTCCTCTGTTGGCTTTGGCCTCCTTGATGAATCTATCCTTCTCTACACTCGACATGTTTGAAGTCTTAGATATTTTTTTGCACCATTTTTCAGCATGGTCACGAGCTACTGTCGACTTGAGTTGTTTCATTATGTGGTAACTTGAGAAGGAAGCAAGGGGTGAATCTTTCAAGTATTAGTTACAACACATTACCTAGCCACATCTTACGCACTCCATAAACTAATTGGTGGGTCTCTCAAAAATGAAATATTCTCTTTCCCAAGCTGGGTTGAATGATCTTTTTTTTAAATTTCGACACCATGTTTTTTTCAATGTTAAGAAAAAGAAAACAGTGCACAACGTGAACGTAACTAATGCTTAATCGAATTGTATAACAAGGCTTCAGTAGGCGGTTCAGTGTCATCAAGATTCTGCAGTAGCCATAGTTATGGTAGAATATTGTCATTGTAAGTTTACGGGGAGAAGCAGAGGCCAAATCTAGCCTGCTCGCATCGCAATTGAAATATGTACATAGATAAATCATGTTTTTTTTCAACAGATATTGTAAATCGTACTTTTTTTAAATAAATTACCATGGACCTCAAACTTTTTACCACGGACACTGGTGTCCATGTACAGACACCTTGCCGATCCCTGTCTGTTAGGTCATTGGCTGCCATACCCCATTCGTGTCTAGGTATAATGAGTTGTGCATTCTTTTATGGGTCTTTCGGCACCAATGTTGTACTGGACTGTCAGTTGACTAACTGTAGGCCGTTTGTTGCTCTGCACAATTCGTGTCAGCCTCCTTTGGCCTCTTTCATAAATGAGCCGTTTTTTACCACTAGCCTGCCATTGGCTGGATGTCCTTTGGGTGGTGGACCATCCTTGATACACACGGGAAACTGCTGAGTGTGAAAAACCCAGCAGCGTTGCAGTTGACACACTCAAACTAGCATGCCTGGCAATTACTACCATACCCCGTTCAAAGACACTTAAATCTTTTGTCTTGCCCATTTACCCTCTGAATGGCACACATGTACAATCCATGTCTCAATTGTGTCAAGGCTTAGAAATCCTTCTTTAACCTGTCTCCCCTTCATCTACACTGATTGAAGTGGAATTAACAGGTTACATCAATAAGGGATCATAGCTTTCATCTGGATTCACCTCGTCAGTCAATTTCATGGAAAGAGCAGGTGTTCCTAATGTTTTGTATATTCAGTATATATCATTATTTTCAGTATTTAGTTGCAGAATATCTAAGCTGTAACATCCCTAGTTACAGGGTAATATATTTCCTAATCGTTTGAAAAAAATCATGTTAAAAACTTCCTAAAGGTAAAAAATGAGTGGACCATGGAATTAACAGAGCAGTGCATTGGTAATGATGGAGCCAGTGGCAGGGACTCAGTGCTGCTTCAGTATTACTCACTTGGGTATTCTTAGGTACTCATGAATTGGTGTTTATTGCACTGTTATGAGGTTGAAAAGCACCCTATGACAAGACCATTTGTTTAATGTGCAACATCAGCTGTTTAAGGAAGCCTTTTGCCAATAAATAAAACAAATGTTCTTTGTGTAGAGTATGTATAGCAATTGGATGCAGTCAGTGATTTTCCAATTCTAAATACAAAGTTCTTAACGGTTATATAGACAGGCTCGATACTTGTGCAATAAAGAGTATAGTTAAAACATTTTGCGTGCCTTATTTTAACACATATTTTAAAACAGTTTTAGTGTTTTTTTTTAGTTTTAACACATTTGGCGATTGTGATAAATTGTGCCTTCAGCAGAACATGTTACTACACATAGAGTACACTGTTGTTGTTTTTGTTTTGTATTGCTTTTTAAAGGAGACTAACTTAAAGCTGGAACACAAGGGCATTAAGCTTTTATGCGAGCAACAATCTGTCTCTTAAAAGCTTGCAGACTTGGTGGGGTTTGAATTTCTTCAGGCAATTTGTTTCAGGTACTAAGGGTCAAGAGGAACAAATCTATTAAAAGGCTGATGTTAGAGAAAAATGTAAATGGATCCAGCATAATGTGCAGGCGATCATTTACTATGATTTTAACAGTTAAGTGCGAGCATAATAGCAAATTGTTAGCCTTGTGTTTGAATTGCTCCATGACAGGCTTGGGTCTTGTTTATTGTGTTGTAGTGAATCTGTTGGTCAGGTAGTGTCACAAAATGCAAACTTAGGCTACATATGCTTCAAGATACAATCACATATCCCATGTAACACAGCTGTAAACCAAAAACTGATTACCAATATTACCAATAACATCAGTTGAACTCAATTAAATAAATAGATTCCCATCAGTGACCCCCTACGTGTAGGTGTGATGTACCTTTATAAAGGGCTTGTCACTTTCTTCAATCTTTAGGGGATTATTTTCTTATGCTAGTAAATCCTCGATTTCCACCATTTTTTTAAAGCTTTTTTTTATTACTTCTCTGTGGGGAAATGCATACATAAAATAAGAAAATGAGCCTCGGATAAAACATTGTTATTTAAGCCACTGATTTCACAGAGAAACCAAATAATGCTGGCGATTTAAGCAGGTTCTGAGTGGGAAGCAGGGAAGGAAACAAAAAGTTACACTACAAAGTTTTGGTACAAATCCTGAAGGTCTTGGTCTATATTAAATAGATGTACTGTTAATTAGACCCCTGGGAGACAGAGGGTTCTGCAGAGTGGTAGGTTGCTAGCTGGAAGGCATCAAGAGGATAGGCCAATGGAGCTGGAAGTCAAGCCAGTACCGTGGCAGCAAAGAAATGCTTTGAAGTGCTGTAGGCGTTGGCCATATGCAATAAAGGCTCTCTTACAATTCTATAAGGTTACCACCCAAAAACCTATGCCTGAGACAGAAAAGTGATTAAAACATGCATTTGTTTTAATCTTTTCAATAGTTCGTATGTGTTTCTGGTAGTATTCCAGGCAGTATGGGGTACAACTGGGATGCTGTTGAATATGTTGTATTACAGTTTGAACTAAAGCCCAGAAACTGCCCACTCATTATTTGCTTGTCCATGTGAAAGTACACAAAATAAAGCGTATTATAAGTCATAAACCCTTACCCTCATGAGTGTCTCATGGCTTTGCTGAAGGTTGATCCATGGAAGGAATAAAAAGCCCCCAAGAGCTCTTGAGAAATCTGTATGTTCTTCAGCTTTGCCCTGTTATTAGCTCGAAATGACCAGCACAATCCAAAGGCTCAGGTTAAAAGTGTGCTTTCTGCATGAACTCCCAGTGCAATAGTTCAATAAACTGAACTCTGGATAAAATCCCTGCTGCAAATCCCAGCATACATACATAGGAGTAGAACTATGAATCAAGCTGCTGCGAATTCCAGGCTGAAGCTGCTAGACAAGAAAGTCCTAAATGGCCCAATTCTCAAAAATAAAAAAAAAACATAAAATGTGTGATGTGATGTGCAAAAAATGTCTGTGTTGCACTGTGCTATCAAATTAGTTTAAATGGGAGGCCGAACGAGCCATTAAATCAACTGATATCCTCTGATCTTGATAAAGAATATTTGCATAAGAGACTGAAGTGTTTTCTAGTATTGAGATGCATTGGAATGCATTTTTACGTGTATCTTCAGGAAAGCTTCCTAGATGCTTTAGAATGTAATGCAACTGTGACCAACTAATTTATTATGGATTGTTATTGAGTTTAAATCTGAAAAATGCTCAAAGGTATTTATTTCAAAACTTATTTATTACTATATGTAACAGGCAGTCAACTTAGCTAAAAAAAAAAGAAAAAACCCTACAAACTGGCATTTCACAATTTAGAAAATGTCCTTTTAGTTTATAAATAATATTGATGGTTTTCATATTAGCAATGATAAAACTCCACTCAAAACAGCCAAATGCTATTGCAGTCTAGGAAAAATTACAGTTAACATACTTGCCTCTGGTCCTGAGTATACCCCTAGAGTACATGGTGTTTGTATTGCTCAATTTTATATAGTATGAAAAGATATCAACCAATAAAAAACGTTTACACTCTCCTGGACCTCGTTTTGGGGGGGGGGGGGGGGGGGGGGGGGGGGGCAGAGGGGGGACATGGTACCTATGTACCTAATCGATGCAGACTACTGATCCTCCTGTGTACAGCAGGAAAAACAGGGTTTTGATTGCATAGAGAGTGCTCCACTGTGTATTACCACAGTCTTGATCAAAAGGGAAAAGCAAAAACAATATACCACACTGTAAACACAACTCATGATATTATTCTAACATGAGCAATAAAATCAAATAATAAAATGCAATGTCTTTATTAGTGGTGTACTACTTTTTGTAAGGTAAGATATAAATGAAGATATAAATGATTTTAACGGTAACTGTGAAAAAGGGGGGCATCTGGTTAATATTGTTTTGCTCCTGTTAAATAAACCTACGGGTGGGCACTCATCTAAAAAAAAAAATAATAAAAAGGAAAAAGATACTGTTGCTGCTTACATATCATTATTATTCTGTAAAATGTTACGTGGTAATGGAGCCAGTCCGATTATGGCAGCAATTGTCTGCATTTTTGTGAAAAGCAACAAGACTGCTAAAGAAACAAGGCCGGTATATTGTAAAATAACCCAGTCTCCAGATTGGAGGTCTTTCTGTTGACTTTATATCTTTCTTTATTTCTTTTTCAATTCCCATAGATTTATCCTTTCAAACATTAAATGTAATTAAGTCATATTCCACCCATTCAACACCCCCACCCTTACTTACATTACATTGCCACCACATTTGATTTAACAGCACAGTTGGCAGTAGGGTTAAAATACAACTTGTTGGCAACACCAAAAAAAAAAGGAACAGAAACTCCTCTAATAACAGAAGCAAACGTATACGATAAGTCAAGCTGGTTTACTTTGTTTGCAGATCTTCGCCCTAAGATTGTTCAGTTCCACTGCTGCATTTCAGTCCCTGGAGTTGATAGTCTGATATCAACGGCTTTGTATTTCTGTTACTCTGGGTATGTTTTTTCTCAGTTTCAGTTTCTATCAACCTCAGTTACCCAGCAGTATTTCTAAATCATACAAATGTTGGTGCTCTGGTGACAAATTAGGTGTAAGCTAGACTCTCACATTATTTTCTAGGAATGCATTAGTCGTCTTTCAGTCTGTGCAGTGCTTGCTTACTGTACTCCCCGTTATATCAATTTATTTCCTACTGGGAACTCGGAAGAGAAAACCAGGCTTAACCTGTTTCAGAGCTTTATTTTTTATTGCCCAAATACTTTTGTAAAGTCCATTACCAAGGTTCCCTTAAAGATTTATTAGGCATGAACATGTATACTGTGACATCCATCAACTCCGGTCAAAAATACAAGACAAAACAAGAAAAGTTTCTTTTTCAAACAGGCTAACACAACTATCACTGCCTTTTAACACCCAGAAAACAAATTGAAAAGTGCGTGTATGATAGTGTTTTATGGCAACAGGGTAGATACTTGAGACTTGAGGCAATAATCCTTGAACTCAACCAGGTAGTTAGCATCTATAACCTCTCCATTTTTTTTCTCTGAGGGAATGACATCATCTTCTTGTGAGAGGCAAATAAATCTATCACTGACATAATAGAGCCACTTTCTACTTTTGAGGCCTGTTAGCAGTAAGTCTCAGTAATCTTTTTTTTTTTTTTTTTAATTGACAACATTGTTATTCCTCTGGCAAATACTTGAATTTAGCTGCCAGTTCGATGAATACTTATTACAAACAATCCCACCTCCACCCTCTGTTCCTCAATCCATACCTAGGCCGTAATTAAACTTCTCCATATTCCCATTAACCTGTTTTCTCTGATCTCCCTGGCTGATGATATGCAAAGCCAACTAAAAGGGGCCTAGTATCATGCCATTGGTTAAGATTTTTTTTTTTTTACAATAAATATACGCCTTAGAATTCTAGGTGGAAAAAAAAAAAAAAAAACTATTGAAAATTTTCTCAAGCTCTACGCAAAACCATCTCAAAGGACCAATTTCATAAAATCCCATCCATCAAGTAAAAATGTCTTCATTAGATCTGAGGCCTAAAAGAAAATATCAGGCCAGCAGAATGCTGAAGGTCTGCGGCTGACCTTTCTTTGGTTTTAATCATTGAAACTCTTGACAGCTTAATAAGTTGGAGGTGCTGGATCACAGCCTAACTTAATAAGGCCCACTGCAGAGCCCTGGCCACCTATGATTGCTCCCATAAGTCTTAGCACATCTGGTACTATGTCCTTGGGTGAGAAATATTTTCCATAACTTTCCTTATGTTCAAAACCTTCATCCTCTTTATTAACACTGGAATGATGCAGTGCATTGTATTTCTCTGTGGATTCATTGATGCCCAGCACTTAGTGCATTGTGCATTCATGTTGTGTTGTTGCTTCTATTTCAGTTTTACTGCAGGGCTGTTGCAGCGTACTATCTTTATCATTACGCGGGACAGTTTGAATGATGATCAGTGAAATTAGCTCGTGGCAACTTGCCCCGCTTGATTAAGGCCTTGTTGATATAACGTGTTGATTGGGAAACCCTGCCTGAACTACCTGATTTCCCTTTTTAGTGATTTTTTAGTGCTTTCCTTTTTTGTTTTTATATCTAGACTATAAAGAAAGCTGCAGAAAAAGAAGCAGTGCTTCTAGGTAACTTATGCTTCAGTGGCGGCTCGACATAAGAGGCTACCCTTATGCCATGCTTTCCAAGGTCTACTGTATTGCTATTGACTAATGTAGCCTCAAAATGGGTGGGATTCTGTGTGTATTCCACCTACAATCACCCTCTGTCTGTCAAGTTTTAGTGTATTTTTATTGGATACACGACTAATGCGTCTACCACTCATAATTAGACTTAATCTTGACGTGTCTGTTGCCAGGCAGGTTATGGGCCACTTGTGACTACACCCTTAAGTTTTGATTTCCATGTAGTATTTTTTTTTTTTTTTTTTTTTTGATAACGTTGTAAATTTATTTTTAATTCATACGCAATTTTCTTCTTTTTCAATTTAGGAAAAAATAAGAATTAAAAAAATAACAATATAGGTTGTCAAAAGCCTAAACTGGACCTTCTTCAACAGGGAGGACCAAAACAAATTTGCCTTTGTAATTGCTCATGGTACGAAAAAACTGAATGGTTGACTGTGAGTATTCACAGTTTGGTTTTTCAAACCGGATCTTCATATTCCCGATGGATTTCTGTGGGCTACAGTGATTTAAAAAGTCTTCCACGGGCTGTAAAAATATAATTTTCTACAAATGACATCACTCAGGATTCATCAATCAAGTAAGTCCACAATGTTTTTGTTATATTCAGTTGCTTGACTTACAATATATATACATAAAGTCATTACTGTCATAATAAAAACATAATAAAAACAGAAAACTATCTTACAAACACTCGCGTTTCTTTAGTTTTGGCCAGCCTCTTAGTAAATATTGTATGATTTATTTTTTTGACTAATACCTTTGTGACAGTGTTTTATTAGTATTGAATCATTTCTGGGGGTGTTAGAAAACAACCTGCTTGCTGGATACAGATTGGTGACATCTGAATCTAAAATTTAGAACCGCAGGCCCCAATTCACAGAAGGATTGTGAATTGTGTCAGGGTGCAGCATTTCAGATCATTATCTAGCAGTAATGACCGGCCAGTGTTAACAAAAAAAAGAATTACTTTGATAAAATAGTCTAGTAAATTAGTTGACCACAACTGAAGCCTAAATGTACATGAAAGTTGATAGACTCTAGAGTTAGGAAATTATTTTATTCAACTAAATTAGTTTTTTAATATTATGCACACTTCAAACAACAGACTTTTTTATGAAACAAGCTTTCACGTTGTTAAACTGAGGGAACATGAAGCCACTTTGGGCAGGATTTTCAAAAACCAGTGTTGTTGTATCAAACTCATGGTATAGTAATGAAAGCTTTAGTAGCAAGAGATTTTCAAACAAAATGTGTTAATTCAATCTGTTAATGCTTTGAAATTGAGTCGATGAGGTTGTTAATTAACGCATTTCTCGTTATAAAGCTTAATTGTCACAGGTCACGTACATCATTTCCTGTCTCAATGACTAGTTAAGGGGAACTCGTTAATCAAAATGCATGTTAATGAGATCAAGAAAAATGAATGGAAGCAGAATTCGCTGTTATGGAAACTACTAGCGTACAGGGAGACGGCTCTCCCACCAGCGAGCAGCAGCCAAATGGAAATGAAAAATAATTGGAATATCTATTTTGTGTATAATTTGTAAACTTCATTGAAAATTGTGCATTTTGTCATGCAGAATGTATATTTATTTAGATAACTTCACATATACAATGCTGATTTAAGATTATGTATGTATTTAGTATGTACGATTGTAGGCTATAAATAAATATGTTTGAAGTGTAATTTGTGTTTGTAGTTGTTAGTTATTATACATGTATACCATGTAAGTAACACTTTATCTAACAGTTTTTAAAATTACGATAGAACTCCTCAACCCAGAACATAATATGTTTATAGTTAATTGTTCGTGAATTCCTCTAATCATGCATTTTCTCTGGTACTGTTTGCTTGCCTCCGCAATAAATAAACTCAACTTGAATAGATGTAGCCACCAAATACTTCCAGTGTTATAAGAAGAAGTTCTAATATGTGCATCCAGACGTGTGAGTCAGGTAAGAGTGTACATACAGTGTGGGGGGAGTCTCGCAACATTACAAATCCATGACATCTCGATCACGTGAGGTATTCCATTCATGTCCGCAGCGATATCTTTAAAAGTAATCCCCATATTGCACTTTTTAACTATTAGACAAAATGTTTACAGAGTACTTAAAAACTGCTATTAGGATAATGCTGCACAATGCGTTTATTATTAATAGTGTTCTAATTAAACTATACTAAATCACTGGGGTTTTTTTACAACAAAAGGGAAAATATGTTTTTGCTGACTTTATAAGCATTCGGGCAAACACATAGCTTACCTTCATTGTAAATAAAAAAAGTGATTTTGTCTAATTTAATGATAACGCTATTACTCATAAATTAACCATGATTATAGCAGCTATTTAAGTATTCTGTAAATATTTCATCTAATAGTTAAAAAGTACAATGTAGGGCTGTCAGGGCTTGTTTTCAAAAATATCGACACAGATGTTATATATAAACCAATGGAATACCGTGTGTGTGTGTGTGTGTGTGTGTTTAATAGAGAGAGAGAATACATGCACGTCTCCAGTCATATGTAGTTTTCATGATCATGTCGCATTAAGTTCTAGCCAAAATGGTAGATATTTATTACTGCCATAGCCTTATCTTTCACCTATTAATTTGCTCCATTGCCACTGTAATTTATGCATCCATGCATCCCTTCCTGTAATGTCGGGCAGTGTGTTCCGGGCTTAAGGTTACAAATTCTTAAAACAAGTGAACAAATCTCATTCATAACCACAAGTATATAAAAGTATAATACTGAATTATCTCGGTAGTCTTTGTATCATCTGTGTCACAGCCGTGGTCTGTTACATTTCTGTTTCAAGGTGAGTTATAGTATTTCATTAATTAAAACCCTCATTTTCCAAGTGCAAATTAACTCCTGATAAATTATGACAATTAACACAGATTTGCTTTTAAATTGCCATGTAAGCGAAAGAAATAATCGCAAGAAGCACTGCTCTTAAGATAGTAACATTATTTTGTAAATCAACATAATTTCGGAAATCACATCAGCATGATTATTTAACAACAAAATAACAACCTCTTGAAAATGACAAAAAGCAATGCTACATACCAATTTGTTGATTAACGCTGGAGTTATCATTTACAACCCTTTGAAAATCCTGCCCTTTGTGGCTTGGATTGGTTTCAGGAGATGAGGTTTCAGGCCACTGCATGACACACTCGTGGAGACTTGGGGATTGATACAGCATAGTTAGCTCAAACAAGGCCTCCTGGTCTCCTGGAACTGGGTTTTAAGCCACTGTTCCTGAAAAAGCAGCTTTTGCGTATCTACCAGTATGATAACTATTTTCACATAATGACTTTTCTACATGTTTACTTGGTACATGTATAAGTGAAAACTAAATGTAAAGTTTGTGTTTTTATAGCAAAAGTGATGTAAAGTGAGGTTATGTTATACCAGTTACCAGTTGGTCCCAGTTGGCCCTTCAGGCTTCATGTCCAGCCACACCCAGTCATCACCTGCCAGTTAAGGACCTCCACGCTTAATTACAAGTACATTCATTAGAAAGGTACAGACTGTTTAACAGTATTAGGTTTTATTTTTGTATTTTTTTTTTTTTTTTTTTGTTATTTGCTATTCTTAAAAGACATGTTGTCATGGATTAAATTAAGTTGGTTATCATGAGACTGTTGTAGTCTATTGTTAAAAGGTTTTATGCATTCATGTTTTATTTAATCCTTCAAAACAGACTTTAAACAAAACAAACGCCCATCTTTTTTTCACAAACTTTGTCAATAGGGCCCATTGTTTGTATAAATTTACAGCAGTCTTTTTAAATAACAAATTTGAGTAAGACAGCCCGTGATGTCTTTAAAGTTTCACATGCATTTCAATCCAAGTGTGACATAATACTACTGTTCTTACATTATGTAATGAGAAGTCTTTTTAATTTGTTTATGTTTCTGGCAGTATCCCAAGGTTACAAAGGGTTCTTTTTATGGGACCTTTTATCTGATCTGTGTATATTTTATTGAAGGAATATAGCATTGTCTGCCGGAGGCATTTTTCTGAACCTCTTTGTTATCTTTCATCATTGCTGTTGGGGGTAGCTGAAACAGATTGGCTCTACCTAAAGGTGCCCAAATGCAGTGGGACTGTGCTACGGGTTTAATAAAATCCTGCTCTTTTAAATCCACCAGTAATAAGTCAAAAGGACAATGCATATGTAAATGGCCTATTACATTTTCATGTAAAGCAACTGTAGCCTCTTTTGTGGCTTCCGTTGGCCAATATCATCTCAAACAGATTTACGGTATACATTTATATATTAATAATATCAGTGGAAGGTGTAATTTATGATTTTCCATTTAAATAAATATACTCGTTTTCGATTAATTCATATAAAATTAAAACAGCAAACAAAATTACAAAAATCAGGGAGGAGTGATAAGGAAGTGGACGTATTAAAAAAAAAAAAGAAATAACATGAATTGATAATAAAGCTGATGGTTTGCCTCCAGTAAAATACCTATGGAGAATTAAGGTGGAACACAGCTGAATACATTAGACACCTTGTAGAATAATATACAGTATGTAGGTGTATTCTCAATTACAACCAGAGTACTGCCTTTCCCTTGTAAAAGTTTACCATGGTAACTTAACACAGCACTATTTAAATTCAGTATGCTGTACCCATGTGTGTTTGGTTAAACATGATTTATACCATACACCATACATCAGAATATGTGAGTCTTGTTCTAACTGCATAACAAAGCAGCCTGGGCTTACATTACCTGTACAACGTGTACTTTTTGTATAACACAGGTGTACTGCACTAGACAAAACAACATTGTATACAATAAAACAAAATAGCATACTGCCTGTAATACAGCACAGTGAGCTGACTTGCATTTATAATTGTGTGACTGGCAAAGCAATATCTCTCTCTCTTTTACTGCATGTGGTGTTCTTGTTGATTGGCCAGCCCCTTTATTTACGTATGCAGAGAAAACCCATGTGTGCGACGTCACAGCATCTGTAACACCAGATCCTAAAGAAGACACAAATAGGTAAAGAATAAGCATACCCTTCCACGGTACCAAATAGTACCTTGCAATAAGCAGCAGTTCTAAATATAGTATTCTTCTGTTTCTTCTGAAGATAGCACGGACAACAGCAATGACCCAGTTGTGTTTTATTCACAAATAGGCCTATTAAAAAAAATAAAAGATGGAGAAAATACCAGTTAAAAGGGCAATCACGGGTTCTGCCTCTAGGGGGTTTATTTCATTGCTGTGTGAAGCATGCACAATGTTTTATAGGTCAAAACATATTATGCAGCAGAATAAAAGTGTCATTAAAACTACAGTTGAGTGAACGTCTCACTTTTCTTGTTCACCTCATTACTGACAAATCTCTGTTACCAGATTTTTGATGTTTTAATAAGTGGAGCTGTTTCCTCCAATTTAAATAAATGCACTACGTTATTTGACTGAAAACAAAAGACAATTGATATTTGCCAGTGCATCTGTGCTTAATTACTTATACGTGGTGCTGTGACTTACACTACTCTTCAACGACATAGTGGTTTCTAACAGCATGTACAGCAGGGCGACTTGAGTTTTTCTTGTAGCACACACAATGTTTCCAACTAATTAAATACAATGTGTTAGAAAATAGAGAACATTTTAAATTCCTAAGATAGCTTGGATACAATACAAGAATTGCAAGTATTCTTTCATTTATAATCAATTTTTACCTATGTATGCTCTATTACGTCAGGAGAACTACTGCAATTAAAAACAATCATTTTTTAGAGAATAAAAACTGTTGTCATAAGCATGAATCAGAGCACTTTGACTTGATAGTTTTTTTTCCTGTTAATCAATAAATCATATTTAGAGCATTTAGAGTCCCCTGCCTGAAACTGTACATAGCTTTACATTTTGCAAACAATATGGAATCATAACACATCCTAGCCCACTGGTGTTTTACCACTTGTTTCCAAATGGTCGCAATGTATGAGCAGTCTAAAACCATATCTCATCATACAGAATCAACAATGTTTGTAGAGGTAAAAAGAGTACAATGCAGTTCATTTGAAGATGGTCAGCTGCAAGACACATAAAGCACCATAAATGTAGTAATGAATGGTGGTGGGTCTGTGAAGGGTGAGCCGCATCTCTCTAATAGGTGTAGATTACAAACAGGTAATTGGACTGCCAAGATAAACCAAATATTGATCAATCAATTAGATCTGCCTTCATATGGCTGCTAAACACGTGGCTGTTCACCAGAGATCAAAGCAGCATTGTGCTATGATTCAAAAGGAAAACAAAGTCATTTCAATCATACAGCGCTAGGATTAGTATGTGTAGTACCACAATTAAGATTCAGAATTGATCGACTCTCCCTTGATAGCAGTAATCCTTTACCCCTTGCCTTTGCTCTTATTGATTTCAATCAAAGTACCAAGTAAATACTAATTATTACCAGGGAATCAGCTTTGAATAACCTATGACTGCAAAAGAGCTTAATCTGTATTTTAAGTTTTCATTGAGTTAGGGTTAAGATCAGGGTTAGGGTTGAGGTTTTGATCCATGGTCATGGTTGTCTTAACCTAGTCTTGCTCAGGCTGCCTAGAATGCTAATCTACAGGGGAGGTACCGTACTTGTTTGGAACATAATTGCCAAGGAGACTAGAACTTGCCTCTCCGTGATGCATTGTCTATTATCTGCCAGTTTGCTGTGGCATAATGGGTTTCAGCATATGTTTCAATAACAGCAAACTCATGAAGTAGCACTAAACTAGAGTAACAAACCAGTGCTGAGCAGCTTCAATAAAGACAGGCCATTGCTGTAATTCAACACACTCTTCACCTGAATAGCATGTTAAATAACTGAATGAAGGAAGGAATGAAAGAATGAATACATGGTCACTATTTTTTCCTCCAAACCTTAAATCCCCTTTCATTTTTTACAAGATGTCATGTTTTAAGATCAGGTTTCTGCACATTCTTTTTTTTCACATGACTAATTCACTTGTCCCTCTTGAATACTAATATACAAGGTTTTGTCATACAAGCACAAAAATGGCAACGGTACTGTAAGTTTACAAAAAAAAAAAAACAAGCAAACAAAAAAACAAACAAAAGCAATTGGCAGAGCAGTATGTAATTCTGACCAGTATTCATTTATACACTTAGTCATGCAAACTGGAATTTATTTTTATACAGAATAAAAACAATAATCTGCCAGATTAGTGCAACCAGTGCTTATGTAACAACTATTGGCAACAATTCTATGCACACTCTACATGCTTTGTATTTATACGCATGTCAGTCAAGGATAATCATCTCTGTTTTGTACAAATGTGTGCTGGCAATGCATAACTGTGGACTGTCCTAGATTGGAGTTACCCCAGGGCTTGATCTGAAGGAGTCCTCTGTGTGGTATATCCCTGCAGTCTAGCACTGCTTCAGCTGTGGAACAATCATGCTGTCACAAAAGTTCTCAACTGGTCCTGGGAATCCACAGAGACTGGCAGCACTCGTGATTGATTGGGCTCTTTTGAATAACGACTCACTTGCGGTGTGCGTGGCTGCCTGTTCACACCTAGCCATCTCAGCACTGGCAATAGTGAACCACTCAACAAATACAACATTTTCAAAAGAATGATAAAAGAAGAGATGGATGTCCAGGTTGTTTAGCAGAGCCTGGGATTTGGAAGCACACCATGTGTAATTTGTAGTGCTGGGCTCAGTTAGCGGACGCAGATGCCTTTCTGGGTCAGCCATCCTGACAGGGCTGTTGTGACAGCATGCATCTTCCTCTGCTGGCTGATATAATTCCCGACAGACCTCCCAAAAATGTCTGCAGGCAGCTTTATGCTAACCCAACGTTACCACCACACATTTACACACAATCCACCTGACTGCAATTGAAGCGGCAGTGGTGCCTGTGGAACCAAGCCGACTTGTTTTCATAGATGTAAATCTGATGGCTTGTAAAATATCATTCAGTAATAAAAATGGCAATGAAACAGGGCCTGTCAAGACTATCCATTTAAAACCCTGAAGAGCTCAAATGGCTTTACTTGGATCATTTATTTACTGTTGTTTCTGTGGGTTGTTTATATGATATGTAATCTAAGGACACTCACAGTTTTCTAACCAAGTAGCTGGACTTTATGGCTGGTTAACCAATATGCACCTAAAAAAACTGATTCCTGCTAGTTATGATGAATAAACCAACTGGCTTGTTATACATACCTAAAAAATACTTTCACATTTACTTTAATGATCATTGAGACCTCTACTAATATTGGAAAGACTTTTCTACTAGTTGGCATTTTGTATGTATCTGTATGAATGTGAAATAAACCACACAGCTGGTCAGACATTCTCCTTTAACTTACTGTAAACTATATCTCAGCTCTCAACCAAGGATCAACACCTGTTTTAACCACAGGTACATCATTTATTAGTTCTCAAATAATGAACAGGTTAACATACTGGGCCATTATATCCTTTGAAATATTTATACAAAAAATAAAACAAAATTGCTGCAGGAGTCTACACATTGACATTTCAATGTGTAGCAATCATTATTTCCAATATAGATACGGAGTTGTGTAGAAACAGGATAATACAATCTCCATGACAGTGACTGAGCCATCATGTGGCTATCAATCTCACGACCTCTGGATATCCGCCTCATACCTCTGATTGCTCAAAGGAAAGTTCATTGCAGACCCTGCGCAGCACAAAAATAATTGTCAATCTGTAACCCCCCTTCTGCATACATATTGATTGATCACTCAGTAATACATTGCCAATGTACCCTTCTAGAAACAGGCAAAGTACATTGTTGAAGAAATATGCACAGTCCAAAATATATTAGACTCTTATAATAAAGTGCATAGGCAAAGGCACCTTTTTGGAGACTAATGAAACATTTGTAATGATATAAAACGATAAAAAAGGCAGAAATGGGTATTTAAATGTTGAATTCTTTCCAGTTTTATGGCAATAAAATATCTGTATTTTTTGTAATCCTCTCTGATTAGCCTCTACATTAAAAATATGACTCAAATGTGTACTGGACAAACAGATAACATAAAAGTAAATCCCAGAAGTTTTCCTTAGTTCTTGAAAGGGATTGCACTTTATAAGTTGTGTGATGTTTGCACACATGTTGTAGAGTTGCATGAGTCCTCACTTCCCCCGGTGTAACACCTTCCATTTGAGAAGCCTGTTCTGCAGTTTACATGTGTTCCACTCCATTTAGCATGCAATGCGGGCTTAGTGCCATTCTGACTTTTAACCCTGGCAGAGGGAGACATACAAGTGGATTGTGAACCTCTAGGGAACAGAGAGCTCTAATGGCAATTTGGGTGTAAAATCTGGTCTCTGGAAGAAAGGTCATCACATCTGCATAAGCCCCTTGAGCCCAGCTTAGAGCCCTGTCTGCCTTCAACTAAAGAGGCATTTTCCCTTGTCTTAAGGCTGCTTTAGTTTGAGGTACAAGGAACACATGACAGAAGCAGGGGAGCTGAATGATGCTTGCACATTTTTGACTGCACTCTGCATCCTAAGAGGGGACTCTGGAGAAGTGCAATCGATACTACGACCACATCCCTTACACAGCAACAATGTTGTTTCATTCTGTGAAATAATGAATTGAAGTTCTACAGTGGCAGATGGAATAAGTGTTACTGAACCCTTGAATGCCATTCATCTGTAGCGTTAACTATGACAGGGGAACCAGAGGTTGACTCAGATGTGTACAGCATATGTTTCTAGTTTTCAGAGACTTAAAACAATAAGGTTTTGCATTTCTTTCACTTGGTAGGATTGCATATTGGTCACTGCTAACAGGCTAGCTTTAAACACATGGCTGTACGATAATTAATCCCTCTTTAAAATGCTCTTCAGACACCCCTCTTGCAAAAGATAAAAATGTATTTCCATGTTTTTTCAGATCACAGCATTTCTTAATCAGTCGCCCTTGAAGAGCCGAGTGCCGAATAGCTCTTGGTTAATTGCTGAGGAACATATGTGCGACTATTAGCCACTTTAAGCCTTTCTGAGATATTCAGTTTCCGTTAAACAATGACACAGACTGAGGATTTCCAGAAATTGGAGGGGTTGGGCAAATCTAAACTGCTCTTTTATAAACAAAATGGTGTCAGGCTTAATTCCCCCCTGTAAAGCAGTTTAACAATGACATGTTTTGAAGTTGCACAAGGCTGCCACAAAATACAATCTCCAGAGTATTAGCAATATTTTTAAACTTGTGGGATAGTTTTACCTCAAGCATAAAATAGATCCTTTCCCCCAATGGGGAGCAAGGTTGCATCAAAATAATGTTCTTTTTGACAACTCGTTATTTTGTACCAATTAACCTTGAGATCACTTGCTTTCTTTGAAGTTTACAGAAGTTTTTTTTAGCTTTTTCTGAAATAGCTCTATGAAGGCCATCAACACAACTGATTATAGCAATAGAAATGAATCTGCCAGTTGCAAACTGTGGATGGATTCCCTCTCTCAACATCATTGATTTCTCAGCAAAGGATGATTGCACTGAAATATATTGCAGGCAGTTGTTACAAAACCATACAAAGTCAACACTCCCCTGAAAAATGAAACCAATTGTCCTCTTTTTTTTTCAAGCAATCACTGTTTTAGCTTTACAGAAGTATGTGGTGAAGGTGCTATGACACAAGCACATGTATGTTGTGTGGAATGCTGAATGATGTACATACATCAATATTGCAATTATATTCTTCCTGAATGCAATACTCATTTTTGGTTTTTGGTTTATCACAAAACGACAGTCCTACCTTCATAATATAAATAAATTAACTGGCTTTCTAAAATCAGTAAGTAATATATTTCTTTAAATTTAAAATGCCCTCAAATTTAAGATGCAGCACAAATTTCCCACCCGCATTTTGAGGAAAAAATAAAACATGAAATAAAAATGTATTTACAAAGATACAACCTCAATTACGCATATAAGAGCCATTTATCAGAGGAATACTTTTTTTTGCAATGAAATGTTACAAACTCATCTATTAGGCATATTGGTAAAGCATATTGTATATTGGTAAATTAACATGCCTTTAAATGGCTGCCTGTATGTCATGGATGATTCGGGATCACGCAGTAATGTTTTTGTTCGCCTTTTCTCAGGCAATCAGTCACGTTCCTGTTTGTGTACTCGGGCAGTGTCACATGGAGAGTGCTGTGGGGTGCTGTAATGCGACCTCCAAACCACTGGTGATGCTGAAGAGCCACCAGCAGTAATAGTGCTGGCCAGGCAGCAGCTATGTTGAGCAGCATGACTCAGCATGGCCAGGCAATCAGCTGGTTGATTGCAGGGGTGGGGCTCAGCACTATTTAAGCAGCGTCTCTTCCCCTGCTTCACTCTCTCTGTCCTGGGACAGCAACTAGGAGGAAACTGTGCTGCCTGTTAGTGTGTTGCTTTTGTGAGTTCTTGTCCAGAACCCTAAACAAGGCGACTGCCTGTTTTTCCCTACCCTGCATCCTGCGTGCTTTTCCCCACTTTGGTGGACCAACAACTATCTGGAGGATACCCCTTCTGTCCCAGGGCATTGAGCGCTGCTGAACTGTAAAGGAACAGCAGGAGAAACCAGATCCGATGGATGCACCACCACTGCCACCAAGACCGGAAGTGGTATTGCCGCGACTGCTGGAAGTATTGTTTGTTCAGGACTGTTTTGTTTATTTTGTTAATTTTAACCCAGACTTACCACTGCTAGTATTTCCGGGGTTTTTTTTTTGTTTTTGTTTTTTGTGATTAATAAAACCCTGCCCAGCCCTGCCTTGCTGTTACGCAGGTTGCTCCTCACTTCCTGCCTCTGTGTCGTCACATCCGGTCCCACCAGCGCTACACCCACCAACCCCCAGTCAATGCAACATGTGTAATGGATGGTGATGGATTGCTGGTTTGATATTATACCACTTCCCATTGCTTTACAATATCTACACTGAATGCATGTTCACCTATAATCCCGTCGGTAAGAAAACTGGCATTGCTTGTCCCCCCTTACAGCGGACTGCATTGATTTTCTTTTACTGAATGCTCAAACAATGCGGCCCCAGATTGATTATTTCCAATTACATTTGGATAGAATGTTTCCTTTATGCCGAATACAGATCCTTGATATTTAATAGACGCTGCCGAATATCAAAAGCAGAGGCATTTCAATTTAATTTGGATTTTGTCCATTTTCCCATTTTGCTTCAGAGCTGCTGTTCAGTTGACCCTTGCTCTGCCCCTATGACCCTTGGCCCTGAGACATCTGACCAGTCACGCCTCTAGGGGCAGCAAATTAATAGAAGCAGTGATTGTTAATTGCATAAGAGAACAGCTAAAGAATTCATCACCTCAGTCATGGCCAATGCTTCCCTTTGACCCCTTTTTCCTATAAGACCTTTCCCAGTGGTCACATCTGTGGTTTTCCTATATCCAACCATGTTTGCCATATAATTATTCAGCATCAAACCTTATTAATCAAGTCGATGCTGGGTTTTAAATGGAAATTTCAGGATTAATACAAGCATTCATTTCAACCTGGGAATCTTGATGGCTTTAGCACACGAATCAAATTGGAATATAAAAGAAGGGGATGCAGGGACCTGATTGAATTAGACGAGGCATGCTGCACATTAAATTACATCTGCCAGCAGGGGCCAATGCTTTAATGCTAATGTACAGGTTATTCTACACTGACTGTGTTGTGACGTATATCAGATGTACATAACTATATGTATATTAGATACAAAGACAGTCATATAGATAGAAATGTAAAAAAAATATTTCAACATACAAAACCACCTTCTAAAACCAGAAAGAGACAACCTAATTTGGTTTAACTGCCTTAAAATAAATACCTGCTGTGTTTATTTTTAGTTTTCTACCTTTAACAGGTGTTGTTCTGCTTTTGAAAATGCTTAGACATATATATATATATATATATATATATATATATATATATATATATATATATATATATATATATATATATAGATAGATAGATAGATAGATAGATAGATAGATCTCTTTTTTTCTTGTTCACAGTTGAGAACAGAGATATAATATAATGATATCTGTTCTGGAACTTTTGAAAGGAGCGCATACAATCTGCTTTTCAGCATGTACCTGTTGTGTTCATTTGTTCCCAGATCTGTCACTTGCTCAGTCTCCCCAACTGATTCAAATCATTCAGCAGGACTAAGGTCTTCATTCTAGATGTTGTCACTTCCTGTCATCTCTTTGTCATGTAAGTGACGACAGCTCTGTACACTGGGCGTGTGTGCTTGCCAATACATTTCCACTATAGCCTTTCATATTTGGGTGATAAAACACAGTGCTTGAATTCCTACATCCAGTTCTCAAAATACCAGCAGAATACAAGGATTGTACTAGAAGACAGTTTAATATTGTCAATAGACATGCACTGTTTTCTGACAATGTGTTTTGTTTTTTTGTTTGTTAACAAATGTATACTGAAAGAAAAATAAACATCAATCTATGTCATCCTAGAAGGAGAACATGTAAGTAATTACCATGACTCAAAATGGAGACGACTAAGGCTGAACTAAACAGCTTGTTTTTAATCCCTGCTAAATATGTCAATCAAACTACCTGACATAGGAAGGCACCTCCGTTCACACCTACATTAGTAAAACAAAACATAATAATTTAAGAATGTTGCCATAGAAGGGGGAAAAAATGCAGAGCATGAGTGGAAATTTCAGTTACTAAACCTTCATATCCTGGACACAGTTTATGTTATTAACACTTTTGTTTACAAGCTTTATAAAAACAACTACTGTATGTGTTTATTAGAGTTAGATGTGCCAATAAAAAACCCTACACATCTAAAGTATTTTATTTATTTATTTACTTTACTATTTTTGATATTTAGCTAGTTTTCAGTTATATTGAAAAATAAAAAAAAAAAAAAAAAAAAAAACATAATATGATTAGAATGAGTGTCCTTCTGCATGCTAGTGATGTGCACTTGCTGGGTAAGATACCGATCCTGTATGGTGAAGTTTAATATCAATATGATTTTGTATTTTGTAAAGAGTTGGAGAAAGCAGCTGGCAGTAACATGTTTCATGTCACTCATAAGGAGATACATTGTATTTGATGAATCATATTATCAAAATGGAGTTGAAATAACAATATTGATCACTGACAACATGTTGCCATTGGTTACCATTGTGATGGTATAATGAACAGCTCCTTTGCCTTTGAGTTTTCTGTATAGTCTTTTTGAAGACCTTTTTTTTTTTGCTGTATTAAGTATTTCTGATAATCAAACTGAGTTGACACTGCTAGTGTATATTTTGTGTTTCTGTTCACATGCTGTACATACTCTCTTTTACCACACGCATAAGGGTGACCTGAAATAGCCTTCACTGTGTTAGCAATTGTAATTACAGAGTATGCTGCTGTTCTTAGACTGCATGCTTACACATGGAGTTCTGTTGAGAAATAAATAAAGACACATGTATGTTAGTAAATTAAATAAGCATGGCAGTGCATACTTTTGGCTGCTGGTGTTTGTGGCTTTAAAGTTCATGAGTCAAGGAAGGCTCTTCTCTGCTCCACTTGAGCCAACGCAACTTCTTCTAAATACGTTTCTGTAACACTGTAAACACGACTGCAAGCCAAAGCTGAGCACTGCAAGCAATGCACAGAAACGGAAACCATAGCTCAGCTAGCAGAATTAGGGCAACTTCTGTATGAAGCAGACTTTGTATATGGAATTGGTATGCTGCACAGGCCAATAGGGAAGTGCTTTAACAGGGGGCTATTGTTTAGAACAATCTGAAGGAATAATGAGAGCCAGAGGTAACAGAATGTTATTTCCACTTAAATAGCAAGTTTGATATAGCTATGCAATAGGATGCTATGAAAAAGATATGCAATAGAAAAGGTCAAAACTGGTCAGAAATTTTGTCCAGACGTAATTACAGAAATTCCACACTACCAAGGCTTGCTCAGTCCCAAATGTAAAATGTGCTGGTGATTGTATTACACATGGCAGTTATGCAGTGCACAAACACATATCAGGGGATATTAAACAAATACAAGTGAAATATTCTGCACATTCCCAGGGTATAAAGAATTGTTTTTGCCATGGTAAAGCCATTGAAAATGCACAGTGCTATTTTACTGTACTAAGCTTTTAAGATTGTAAAGACTTTATCAACAAATAACGTTTCAACTTAAATATCTGATGTGTTCAGTTAAATAAGCTTGTGGTGTCAAGTAACTGCTTGCATACAAAAAAAAAATATATAAGAACTTCCACAATATGTGAACTATTTCAAGATTTGAGGAGCAGAAACTGAAATACATCCAACAAGCAGGACACATAAAGTACTGTTAATTACACAATAAGGCTTGCAGGTGCAGGTTTCAATACTAAAGGTTGCTTCATACTTCAGACTCAAACATATTTTCTGGTCGAAGTCGAGGGTCTCCGACCCTATTCGACATGTCAGAATTACGTTATCCACACACTTTTTTGGAAAGTCGTAAAGCCTTTGCTCATGCGTCTGTGATCTGAAATCACATGGGGTCGGATGGGGTCCACATGTGCTGCAGGGTCGTACTCTGGTAACCATGGAGTAAGACTTTGAGGAACTTTTAATAGCATAAGTTTGTAAACATCCACTTTTATATAACCCCTCACTTAAACAATATAAAGATGCCCAAATAATAGAAAGAACGTTGGTATGTATTATTCAGAAAAAAATAGAAAAGGACTGGAGAGAATGTCCTGTTTAACAGATTGCAAAACCGTTCACCCTGTCATTCTAAAAATGTCTCACCTGCATTTCTCTAATGCATAAAATGCTCCCTTTCAGATTCACTGTTGGTTGAGAGGATGACTATACCAACACTGTTGGTTTTGATTTTTATTAAACCTCTTGTATAAGAAGTACAAACTCAACACATCTCCTAAAATGTCAATTTTTTCAATTACGTGAATGCAGTCTGTATTAAAGTATGAACAACAGCTACGCAGTCAAAGGGATGCGACATGATGCGTCCTTCATGCAGCAAATAGTGAAGCTGCACAGGTTTTACAGCTGTCTGCCCCTGATGTACTGTATTCATCTATGACAGAAGTATGAACCAACCCTAATTCACTTTTACATTAAAGTTTATTAATGTATTTGTTTAATATGACTATTATAATGTAAAGCTATGGGTAGTTTCAGGCTTTTTACTAAGGAGGTAACCCTGACATTCATGTCGACCTTCAATCAATGGCAATTAGAGTATGCAAAGTGACCCCACAGGCCATGGCGTGGCTCACCATCACAGTATTCAACCCAGGTAAATGTAACCCTACCTCTCTTTCCATTCAGTGCTTTTGAGTTTAACTCCCCCTCACTTATAGCCTCACCAGGGCAGTTGGCAGTCAAACTGCCTCCCTGCCTATCTCTCTGCACCAGCTGAGAGAGGGCAATCACAATTTCAATGAAGCACCAGGTACCAGGCTTTTTATTTTAATCAAAAATGTTGCTGTTTCAAATTGCAAGAGGTCTGCTGAATTTTACTGATCCCTAAAGATTTATCACACGCTGTACACCTTCATATTGCATTTGCTTTTATTTATTAATTTTTCTGTTTGTGTGTAATGTTAGAGACCGCCTCGGCTAACATCATCCATAATCACTTATTCCTCTGAGGCCCCAGACATCTTAAACACTTCAGATACTACCAACCCAAAACCGCCTCTTCACATGATTTATGATGTCATTAATGTCAAGCCATCAGTGGACAAGAGCAAAGAGACAACAGCAAAGCTGACTAAAAACAAATAGTTTTGATTAAACTCAAGGATGCTCAGAACAGCTTTCAGAAAAAATGCATTCATCACTTCTGAAGCTGACCCTTTCTATCCTAATTGCAAAATACAGCCTGAGCTAATACAGATATCCAGTTTATATATAAATCAGCAGATTCCAAGTTTTAAGGATTTTTGCAATTACTTTAATTCCAAACAGATTATTGTGTGGAGGTTTAAAATAAATGATCCTGATTTACTCAAGATTAGCACATGCCGCTGAGTACTTAATGAGTTGTAGTAAGTACCTGGATAGCTCGACACGGAAATGAAATCCCACATTACGCAAAAAAAAAAAAAAAAAAGGCTGTAATTCTATATAGGACCACCAATTCTATTATTTTATTACAGTCTCAATTTGGTTTTCTTTGGTAGAAAAGGCTAAAACACATCAATACAAATTGTACATCTTTTTTCCAAGCAAAGGCTACCAGTCCAATAAAACGGCAACGGTGTGTGCAAAACTTAAACAAAACAGAATTTACAATACCTCATTGTGACATAAGATGCCTTCCTCCATCCATCATGCATATTAAAATATAAAGAGCTGATTTTTTTCTATATTGTTTCCAGGTAGATTTATTATTATTATTATTATTATTATTATTATTATTATTATTATTATTATTATTATTAATAATAATAATAATAATATAATAATAATAATAATAATAATAATAATAATAATAATAATAAATACACTGTAGCTAATACAGCCAATGTACACGTGTGCTTTGTGTTGAGACCACTATAATTCATGTATGATTATAAGTTTCCGGTGGCTTCCTCTAATATTTCCTCGCACACAGTTTGCTTTGTCGTGAGCGAAGCGAGTAAGATCTGTCATACAGAATGCAAGAGAAAGTACACTCTCAACCTGATTAACTTGAGCACAAAACACTTAAACATATTATAAGTCATTAAATCAAAATAAAAAAAAATAAAAAAAAACACATTCAAAAAGCTGATATTAAGGTATTTAATCTGTTTATTTAAAACCTGATGTGGTTTAAACATTTAGGGCTGTATCCTGATCATAGTGCAAATGTGAGTGCAAGTGTGAACAGCACTTGCCCTTGATTCTGTGGCTCATAAATGGAGTGAGTAACACCGTTCTGAAATGGTATTGTTACAAAGGGTTTGTTACCTGGGGGTTTGTTATTGTGTCGGAACTGGTATCGGTCCTTCCTGCCTGTCATCCAATCACAGGGTTAGTTATTGACCGGAAACAGTATGATAGTAGAATAGAGAATGCTGATGTTAGTTACAGTTAGTTGATTGCTTGCAGGCTTATGGTTCGGATGTGGGCACACACCCAGCTAGAGCAACACCTGTGATGCGCCTGCCTGCAGGAAACGAGAACTCTACAGTATTCTGAAGACTTGCCTTGCACCGTTATATAGTGCCTGCACCATACATCAGGCTTATATAGTGGTGCAATGAGGAACTTTAACAATTGAACACACTATAAAAAACAATGTAGTCTCAAAGAAAGAAAGAAAAGAAAAATGATGAAAAAAACGACAAAACGTAAAGGCTACCGACGATATGCCATCAGTGATTTATCATGAGACCCTTCTCACCATGTACAGGGTAACTTTTGCTCATTTGCTTTGTTTCTGTGATTGAAATAAGTCACTACTTTTGGCAGACCTGAAACAAGATATCGGTTTGGTTGCCTGCTAGTGTACAAACTTAACTAGTTTGAAACATTGATTGGCTGGGCGCTGTCAGTGCACCACTAAACACCTTTGTGCCGGTTTTTTAATTTCATCAGAATCACACTTTTGGAGAAGCCACTCCCTGCGGGGCGGGGGCAATTGACGATTGGCGATTGACATTAACCACTGCGTTTGCAAAAGCACTGATTTCATCCGAACAGTGCCATAGAATGCTGTGTCATTGACATTCTGAGTGTGAGATTTACACTCTCAGAGAAATTAGAAGTGTAGTAGCTGCAAATAGGTTCCAAAGGGGGTGTGACTTATTTTTCACATGACCCTCAGAATGACATCAAAAGCAAAAGCCTTTTTATCCTATTGACAGTCTGCTGTTTCTCCCAGCTATTCCAATCCAACCTTCCATCTAAAATAAACAACAAACAGCTGTGTAAGTGACTTATCAGTTTAAACTAGACAATACAACTGATGACGGTGAACATTGCTTTTAGTAGCACTGAATTCCGACATATTGTAGAGAACTTTCTCTTTGGTTGAAGGGTTTCTGGAATGTTGTCGAGTAGAAAAACTAAAAGGATCGGCATTCAAGCTGTTTATTCATACAGGAATCTAAGGCACCCTTTTTTGCTTGCTTGAGTTGAAGCCTTTGTTAAGCAAACAAACATACCTCATGCAATGCACTGAAACAACATTGATAAAGGTTCTTCATACCGTTGTCTTAGTTAAATGGTATTTCCATTGTTTGTTTTTTTTTTCTTTTAATCAAAACTTGGTTCAGAATTGGCTAGCTGGTCTCACAGCAGCTAAAAAAATGATAGCTCTTCATTGGCGACCTCTGCATTCCCTCCCCTACCGTCACTGGACCCTCGCCTTGATATAATTTATATGGAACTTTCTACTGCTCAGGTTCATGGTGCTGGTGAGAGAACTGTGCAGGTCTGGAGATCGGCTGCAGACTCCATTAGATCTGTGACTAATCCTTCTTCAGTTTTAACTAACTGATATTATTTAGGCGGGTCCTTTGCGGGGGGTGGTTTTTGTGGAGGGTGGTTTGGGTGGGGAGGGGTAAGGATGTAAATCTTGGGGAATGATTGTATTGTATTTAAAATTATATGATTTTGTATTCTCCCCAAAAAACATTTGAACAAAAAAAACTTCAGAACTATTAAAATACTACACTGGAAATGTATGTGAAACTAGAATTCCCAGGAATAGTAATAACCTTATATGTGAACATTAGCAAGATCACCCTTGGAGAATAATAAACCAATAGCAAAGATTGAAATTCTGACATAGTTTACAGAAGAGTAATCCAAACATCTGTTATAATGACAAGGGATTTGAAGAGGATGGAGAGTATATGGGAAAGCCAGGGTACTTCAGTGCAGTTATAAAGTTTTATCAAAGGCCTGAAGCTTGTTGCTAATGTAAACAGTTTTCTGCATTTTTCTGGGCCACAAGCCAGATCTTAGGATTCAGTTACAAGCCCCCAGGTCAAGAGGGAATCAAAACTATGAAATTATATGAATTGAAAATGTAAACAAGTAATTTGAGAAGAAAAATAAATGGTTTGATGGACCCATTCAGCTGACTTTTTAAACAAACTTGTTAGGTAACACATAACCTGGAACTGCTTATCTTAAAATTGGTAGAATTGCTTAAATATGTGGTTTTTTTTATAATAAAACTAATACTTGTATATCCTACAGTCTATTTTATCTTTGCAGTTTTAAATAAAACTGTGTTTCATGGGAATGTTATGGTTCTGTAGCAAAAGCCAAAATAATGTGTCAAATACTTCCAAGTGTAATCAAGTGCACATTGAGGTACTGATTTGGATCAGTAATCAATCATTTCCAGGCTAAAGAAAAGCAAACGTGCCAACATTTACACATGCTTAGCCTAAATAAATCAGCTGCCAATGTAGGATATGTCATGGCAATTGATAAAGAAAAACAGGTTTTAAAAATATATCAAGACTACAGTGCTTTTTGGAGCATTTGCGAGACAATATATGCGCTAATCTATATGTGACCTTCAACAAGCTTAGTTATACACTTCAAGAATTAGTGCTTGTTGAACATTCTGCTGGTGCATTAAGCACATGTGCCCACAGAATGTTAAGTGTTGCCATTGTTCAACTCCTATTATTTTTTAAACAGAAAAAGAAAAAAAAAAAACATGTTACAAAACAAGTTAGCTTGAAACAGAATATTTAATTGTTTGGTTCTCTCTTTTAAAATACAAATAGATTAAAAGGTTATTAATGGTCCAAACCCTAAGGATTATTCTATTTTAAATACAAAGAACAGTAACATCTATTTGACTGTCATATTTAATTCAACTAATATGTATTCTTTCTTAAACGTATTTATTTAACATGAATACAAATGTTCAATGTCTTCATATTTGTGGTTCACTGCATTTATATATTAAATAGATGACTTGATGCTTAATTTTGCATGGTGTTTAAATATCCACATAGCCTTAGAGTAGTTTATGTCCTATTGTTTTTCTTTATCTGTATTAACTTGGTCGGTCTTATAATTGAATATGACAGGTCACCACTACAAAATGAAACTTGAATCGTAAAGGTTATGGCTGTGTAAATATTTGAAGTGAACTCCCTTAAAATAATTCAATGTTTTAAAAATATCAATACCCGCTGTCCATTGTGGATTTCTCAATCAGGACTAAGCTGGGATTCTTATACAGTACTTGAATAAGAGATACCCATGTGAGGAACACTCATCAGAACAGGAATGTGGTGAGTTACCATAGTTACCTGTATATCTCGGTTACCACTATGCTTCATTGCACTGTGCTATGATTTTACCATGGTTTATCAAAGTACTCTTGGCATAGTTCTGCATTGTGTAAGTTAATACAATTCCTTATAGTCACCCAAATCATTGTGTAAGGTAATATAATTCCATATAGTCACACAAATCATTGTGTAAGGTAATATAATTCCTTATAGTCACACAAATCATTGTGTAAGGTAATATAATTCCTTATAGTCACACAAATCATTGTGTAAGGTAATATAATTCCTTATAGTCACACAAATCGTTGTGTAAGATAATATAATTCCTTATAGTCACACAAATCGTTGTGTAAGGTAATATAATTCCTTATAGTCACACAAGTCATTGTGTAAGGTAATATAATTCCTTATAGTCACACAAATCGTTGTGTAAGGTAATATAATTCCTTATAGTCACACAAATCATTGTGTAAGGTAATATAATTCCTTATAGTCACACAAATAATTGTGTAAAGTAATATAATTCCACGCAATCATGCCTTCTAATTCCCATTCCTAAAATTTGTGAAAACCTCAAATATGCTTCTGCAGTTCATTAGAAATCGTTTGACAATCAACCCCTAAATAAATACCTACATATAAACCATATGTTTTAGTTTGCATTTTTTAATTTGATTAATGCACTTTTTTAAATGTATTTCTTCCTTTTATGCTTTTGCTACAGTAACATACAACATGGCTACAGTGGCAATCAGAAACTAAAGAGCTTGCAACAGAAATGCAGAGAATTCTGTTTTAACATCTACCGTAGTAAGTGGACCTCCAGCCTTGACTAAATAAAAGCAGCTAATGCAGCTAGCTGTTAAATGAATCATCAGATCACACAATATTGATAAGGTGTTGGCCAGACATTTGGCACATATGCGTAGCCATTTCTATGACAAGGACGAATTATGTCGGGTTTTGAAATAATAGAAGTGTCTTTAAAAGCCCAGATAACATTTGTTATAAAAGGGAGGAAGAGGGACACTGGGGCTTTGTGGTGAAAACCAACATTTCCTTTTTATATCAGAGTTTGATGGCCGTTACACTGAATTATTATTAGAATACTGTGGATATAAATGACATCATTAAATACATTATATCTAATTTTACATCATGCTTTTGGTTTCACTGCTGAACACTAAGATACAATTATGCTTATTATGTCTTTTGTAATATTGTTACACTTTTGTGTAACAATATTATATAATAGACCTACTGGGGATTCTTTTTTCTGTTTCCTTTTTTCATATCTCAGATGTGGATGCAAAACACAACGAACACAGTGGTATAAAAACAAACAATCACTGCAGGGTCATGTTGTCGTTAGACATCACATTAAAACATTATTGAGCTTGTAATGCAAACATTGCTGCTGTTGTTAAAGATAGTTCCAGTCAAGCCCTGATAACATTGTGTACTCAGGCCAGTGAAAAAACCATGATGCTATCTAATATTTGATCTTACCCAGCTGTGGCTGTTACAACTGATTGGATTCATAATCTAAACTAATTTTTGTATCTGTTCTTCCATCTAATATAATATCTAATGGAGGTTCAAGGGTATATTTATTAGCAAGCACACTGTTTATTAAAATAGTTTTTCGCATGTTTGTTTTTTTTTCTGGCTCACCTAGTAAACACACTGCCACTTGGGTGAAAGAGGTGGCCCTTTCCTTCAGTTTTCCTGATTGGAGCGTGGCTTGCAGTGGTGAGACAACATTTTAAATGGGCATTTCAAACTGGTTCGTTGCCCCTTTAAAAGTAGACCCAGGACACGGAAACTTGAGGTTTAAGCGCTTATGTGCTATTATGTGCTAAAATAAACGAAAGCAAACACCTAGCTATACTCGAGCAGTAACTAAAGCACAGGAATCTAAACTATTTTACAGGATGGCTAATCCATTTACATGACAAATAAACAAAACAAACCACACAGGGTTAACACAGATCAAAAGACTTTACACTGCCTTTCTTTTCACTACGGCTGCACACGCCCACGCCCATGCCCATTCCCATGCCCACGCCCATGCCCACACACACGACCACTCCCGCTTATCCACACAGCAGCCTCGAGCACACTGCTTCCTTTCTTTATATACCCTGCACCTGGTTCTAATTTACAATGGTGTCCAGGTGCAAGTGATAATTAAACAATAACACAATTAACAATCAATTAAACCAATGCATTTCTGGCAAAGAGGATTTTAACTCCCTCTCTGCCTTATCACAATATATATATATATATTAGCCATATGTGTAGTGGTAGCCTATATCGTTGTTTTCTTTTGAGAAATATACAAGTTAACAGTCTGGAGCTGATGATAAAAATTTCTGTTTTTAAAAAGTAGCCCTCCATGTTCCTTTTTCTGAGCCAAGGAATACATATGGTTCACAAAGGGGAAACATCAAATTTATAAAACATAACAGGATGATCTTATTACAATGTATATACATTTTCAACAATTAATAGCAGATCAAAATTGTGAATCCCTTTGATCTGCAGCAAGTGTATTATTTATTTATATTAATTAGCCATTAGCACCAATTGGTTCCATGTGAGTTGTTTTTAACCCTTTACCTATGCCGGTCTGCCATGCCTAAAATGTGTGGATTGAGAATGCAAATCCAGGTAAATCTTTGTTTATTTGATGTTCTTTAAGGCACATGTACATTATCACAAGAAAAGCTGCTGCATTTCTGACATCCTCTCCAGGTAAATCAACATTTAACAGCCTATTAGCAAAAGCTTTAAAAGGACAATAGTGTAAAAGTCCTTCAATGTCATGCTCATAGGTAACTGTTGATGTTTCCAGCTAAAGAAATACATTCATGATGATTTACTGGTCATCTTATATTGTTACAGCTTACAGAATAAAAACAAACCATCATAAAGCTCCTTTATCTGTACATATTTTCTGAGACAACTTCACGAACGGTTTTCCATATCTGACATGATCATTTGTATGATCTTACCATGTGCAGTATAAGACATAGATAAAACATGTATTGGTTGCTTTCTTGTTACTTAAGTGACATAAAAAAAATACATATTGAGCAAACATTATTCTATTATAGACGACAATCAAATGAAAGCCCTGAACGTCTGCTCTCACCAGCACTCTAATGGCTGGGATCTATTCAAGCCTTAATGAGCCATTACTGGCAGCATATTATATTTTCACTTGATCAGTATGTTAAGTAGAAAGTGGTAATCAAGCTTTTTTCCAAAGCCGGTCATACAGCAATGTTTTTGTTTAATCAAGTACATATTTAAACACTGTCATTAAAGCATGTTGGTGTAAAAAAACACACCCATGCACACAAAGAGCCTTCGTCTGGGGCAAGACAAAGAGACAGTGGAAGGGGTTAGACTGAGCCCTGGAGGGGAGCACATGGTGTAGAAAGGAAGATCCAGGCCCTTCTGAAGAGGTTTGGGGTGCATTGTCTTAGTCCTCACAAAGAGGCCTTACCCTCAGGAGGTGCCAGCATTCCGAATACATTTCCAGCAGGCTCCTGATGTGTTCAGTAACGCTCAAGTATTTGATATTCCATGTCTGCTTTGTATTGTTAAAGACAATGCCTTACTAAAGAAAACTAGAAAACAACTCTTGAAAAAAACAAAGAAACACTACAGCCCCCAACTTATTTTTTGTTTGTTTCTTATGTTGCCAGTGATTGTACATTACTTCACAGACAGGAACAACCTAGTTTTGACAGCCAGCATTTTAATAACTCTAACCCCTGCAGACAAGTGGTGATAAAAAAAGAAAATAACCTAATTGGTTGCTAATGGTTATGATAATTACCTGTTTATGTGGAAATGGCATGAATAATAAAATGTCCAAAAAATGGGAAAGATACTTATTTTAAAATATAGAAATGAATGAAGTAAACTTTTATTATACAAATATTGACTGGAGTTGATTTATATAAAAACTGACTACTTATCTATGGTGGAAACCATTGAGGAAATTGTGAAGACATATATGGTATATATATATATATAATATATATATATAATATATAATATATAGCTGAGCTTTTTGCTCTGTTGTGGGGAGAATTGTATTATCGTTTTTGCTCTGTTGTGGGGAGAATTGTATTATCCTTGCTCAGGGTTGTGCACAAACTTTCTTTCTGTTTCCAGGTTCCACAAATGAATAAGGGTGTTCTTTTTGCATATCCCCTCTTTTAGTTTCCAGCACTCTGTAAGGGCGAACCTTCACTCTGGTTCCCTCCAGAGTTGTAATGGTGTGTTGTATCACCTTGGTCCGACCTGGTAAACTAGAAAATATGTCCAGGTTTTGTTTGACTATTTCTTGAACCTCATCCCTTTGTTCTTGAGTTAAGGAGGGTCCAATATTTATCTTGCCATTCTGAGGAGTACTAACCTTGGACATTAGGACCTCTCGTTCGACCCACGGTTTAACAAATTTATGTGATAAATCTGTTCCATTTTGTGTCTATCTGGTTGACTTATTTTATAGTTTACTGGCCCTACTGCTTCAATTACCTCATAGGGGCCCTGCCAGTGTGTAAACTATTTACTCTCAGGTATGGGCACCAATACCATTGCTCGATCTCCTGGGTTAAAAGTGTGTCTTTTTGTAGTTCTATTAAAATGTTCTGCTTGTCTAGTCTGAGCCTGCTTTAAATGAACTTGAACAATGGGTGTCACATTTTCAATTCGATCCTTCATCTGCAACGCATACTCAACAATATTATTCCCTGGGACTTTCTGTTCTTCCCAACTCTCCTTTGCTATATCAAGTATGCCTCGCGGTTGTCTTCCGTATAATAATTCAAACAGTGAAAACCCAGTCGAAGACTGTGGCACCTCCCTAACAGCAAACATTAGATATGGAAGTAACAAGTCCCATTCCTTGCCGTCCTGACTAATCACCTTTTTCAACATTGCCTTTAATGTTTGATTGAACCTCTCCACTAAGCCATCAGTTTGAGGATGGTAAACTGAGGTATGAATTGGTTTAATATGCAATAGCCTACACAGATCTTTCATTAGCTTACTTACAAAGGGGGTACTTTGATCAGTAAGGATCTGCTTGGGTATCCCGACACGGGTAAACACGTGAACTAACTCTTTGGCAATTGTTTTGGAAGCCGTATTCCTTAATGGGATGGCTTCAGGGTATCGAGTAGCATAGTCTGGGATTACTAAAATATACTCGTGTCCCCTGGCTGACTTGTTCAAGGGTACTACCAGGTCCATGGCTATGCGCTCAAACGGAACATCAATAATCGGCATAGCCTCTAATGGGGCTCTAAGGTGGGGCCAGGGACTGGCTTTCTGACACCTAGGGCAAGATTTACAGAACCTCTCCACTTCCTTTCTTATCCCAGTAAAACCATTGCAGCACTCTCTGTAATGTTTTCTCCCCTCCCAAATGAGCTCCAAAGAGGTGACTATGTCCCAACTGTAAAACCGTATTTCTGAACGACTTAGGCACCAGCAACGGCTCTACTGGACTTCCATTCAGTATTGTATTCCGATATACCAGATCATTCTTAATCATAAAGTTTTCCAATGGATTGACAGTCACATTCTCTACGGGTACCCCATTCACCATCACCACCCTTTCTTTTATATTCAACAAGGTAGGGTCATTCCCTTGTTCCCTACCAAAATGCTCAGAATTGGGAGAGAAAGACTCACACCAGGTTTCAGAACACCTCTCTGGGTCTATCTCCAATTCCACCTCTCCCGTTTCCTCTATAATTCCCTTGGTGGTACATTGAATGTTCGTTCCTTTTTGCCCTCGCTTGGCAACCTGTCCAACTAAAACAGCGGTTTTGGGTGGCCCCTTTTTCTTTTCCTGTCTTTGCTGCCTGCATGATTTATAGGAGGTTCTCTTTCCTCCACTAAAGATATCCAGGTGAGAAAAGGGGGATAGGCTAAAAAGGCTCTCTGGAGACTTTATTTCCCTCTTTAGATCTACCACTGGGTCCTCCAATTTCCCTTTAAATTTGGTCAGGTTTTTAAAACCTGGATAATCTCTCCCCAGAATCACTTGGTGAGGCAACCTGGACATGACCCCTACTCTCATCTCATGCTCCTCACCTTCACAAGAGATCTTAACCTGGCTAGTAGGGTAGTACTTCACATCCCCATGGATGCAAGTGATTCCAATTTTAAGGTCACTTTCCAATCTGGTTGTAGTCACATACTCTGGGGCTACCAAGGTTAATGCACTACCCGAATCAATGAAAGCCTGAGCCTTAATTCCATTCACCTACACAGCTATTATGTAAGGGTATGGGCCTTACATAATAACTCTTAGTTATATGGCCTATTTTATGACAGCGGAAACACTAGTACCAACTAAAATCATGGGGTGAACCCTTCCTGCCCCCCCCCCCCCAAGTCCTTAACCCTAACCAGTTCCTTCATGGTTGAAAACCGATCTTCTGGTTCAGATAGTGAAATCAGGTTCTTACCCGGGTCGTTGTCTGGTTGTACTTTCTTTCCAGTCCACTGGTTAGTCGGTTTTCTGAATGAAACAATCTGCGGTTGTCAGGCCAATTCCTCAGCGGCAAGCTATCTTTCTACCAGAGTGATGAATTGATCCAAGTCCTTTAGGTCATAATATACTTTCTGGGTGTCCCTCACTAAGAACAGTGCCAGCACCCAAGCCCACTTCTTCTTGGGCCACTCTCCTCTGGTTCTGCAATACTTGAGATGACTTTATGGCAACTGAGTGGCCATGCCCCACTCTATGTCAGCAAGAGTGTCCTCAGCTCACTGTGCATGAGCGACTCCTGTAGCCTGGCTGGGCTTGCCTGTTAGCTGCCCGGGAGCTCCGTTGTCCTCTTGCACTATTGCTCCTGGATGGTGAATTCAGTGTGTAAAGAAGCAGTCAGCTGATGGCACACACTTCAGAGGACAGCGTATGTTCATCTTTGCCCTCCCAAGTCAGCTCAGGGATGGTAGCGGTGAGCTGAGTCTAAACAATAATTGGGCATTTCAAATTGGGAGAAAAATAACAAAAAATAATTGGCAACGACTAAATTTATTTTTTTAAATATTGCAAAGTCAACGGTTTTATATAAATCGATACATTTGAAAATATTAATTTAGTATAAATGCAAAAGGTTGCATTTATGCGACAGCTGTGAATTCTGTCACGGTCCCACAAATCGTTTTCAGTTAATTAACCCTCACATTCCAGGAATGAGCGGTTGTTGTGAGCAAGCTTTTACTGTATGTGCATACTGTATGTAACAATGTAAATAAGTCTTATGATAATGTGTTAGTTACAAAGCACAGTAAGAATATTCCTCTCAAAGCTTAATGCTTACAAATACATAGCTTTACACAAGGCAGTTCCATTCAAAATATCTAGGTACTATGGTGACCTTTGAATTTATGTCAGGGTTAAATATCATGTATCGTACATAGGCTGAGAACATGTTACAGTACATCACAAAACAAGCTTAATGACGGGTAAATAAAGTCCAGTGGGTTTTCCAAGCTCAGTGGTTACCACACCACTCTGGGGCAGTGGATCAGATGTTTAAACAGCCTGGGGACACACTTTGCAACTCTCAGGCTGTTAGTAGGGTCTGTTAGTAAGTGAGGAGGGGCTGTTGTGGTAGCAAGAGAAGCTGGTATACTCCACTTCTGAATTACTGTGTTGTAGTTGTTATGGGGTTTGTGAATCTTAATAGCACTGCCCTAAAATTAACATACAGTGAAACCTCTATTAAGGTCAGTCAACAGTTGAGCCTAAGATTGCTATATTCACATATAGTATGGATTGTAAAATATGTTCCAACTGCAGTTGGCCTTTAAGCGAGATTTCACTGTATACGTTTTCAAGTATCAAATTTCTCTGTATTTGTTTATTGATGTTAGTAAATGGTTCAGTAAATCCACCCAGGGGGAAAACTCCAGCGGGATGAATACAGAGTTAAACAGCAGTGGTATTAAAAATCGGCCACATGATCAGTCAAGTTATATTGTGTTTCACTGCCTTACACCTTTAAAATCAAGGCCTTGTATGCTTTGTGAAAGTAAAGAATTGATGAAACGCTGGCTCTAGGGTCCTGTCCAAATTCCAATACAAGTAACTATTATTCCCCAGCAAATCTCCTGCCCCTCTGCAGTCTGCTGTTTTTAGCAAGCCCGCCAAACTTTCACTACTGTTGTTTTAATATGTTCATGCCTGCTCGGCACATGCGAGACCCGAGTCCGGATGGGACATATTCTCTCCAGTATGCTTAGCTTCCCCAAACCAGCAGGACAACATGGAAAGAGTGACTATAGACGTAGCTTAAAAATAGGATAGCATGATCCTAGCGTGAAAGGGCTCTGAATTTGATGAAAGGAAACACACTGTTGTATAAATGAACACACACATTCCAGGGTCAGTTTAGTTCTCCGCATGGATCAAGTGGCCTTCCAATGAACCAGAGCATGTCACCTGAGGGAAGATTTGCTGTAAAGCTGTATGAGAGGATCATTAATGTATTTTCTTTGGACACTTTACCACATCTAACATATGTAAAGTGATAAGATCGGATTTGTTGTGCTTCTTTCAGATCATTTGCTCTGCTAATTTTATCAGCTTAATGTTGCTTTTGTCTTTTAAGTTGTGTGCTGTTCTTTAAAAATCCCAAGGGAAGAAAAGGGATTTCTATACTTTGCATACTTACACCCTATTAAGCACCCAGGCGTAATTATTTCCAACATTCGGCAGCACATTAAAGCATCTAATTGAACTTGCAATCTGTAAAATTAAACCTTTTTCTTTTACTATCATATCGCCCTCTGTCTTAGTTACCTCAACTCATTCTGTTGTTGATAATCTACCTTTATTTGTGACTATTTTCTTTTATTTTCTCCTTTAGGCAAGTACCAGTAAGTGTTGTTCTCTTCATGAAGATGCGGTCTTAAGCAAACAAGTGAAATCAGATATGCTTGTGGACCAGATAGCACAGTGCTAAGGTAATTAAGTGTTAAAGGAGCTTTGTCCTATTCAACCAAATACATTACTTAAATTGCAGACTGTATGTATTGTTATATATCAGTGAGCACCCATATCAGTGATCTGTTAGTATATTGTTATTCAATTAAATTAATTTAAAATAGTATATATTTTATATCCCTAACTCTTTTGTGGTGTTTACAATCTTTCTGAGTTGGTCTGTGTTCTGTTGCTCCAATTTTAGATTATGGCATTTATCCGGCTTTGTGCTGAAGATACTAATGCCTTTTTTCCACTTACAACCGTGCCGCGCTGGGGCCATACTGAGCCCTTACGGGGTGGTTAAGGAGAGGTTGGGTTGTTTTTCCACTGCAGAGCAGAGTCATGCTACTGACATCACACACAATGAAAGACAGCTGTTATAAATTAACCTAGTTTGCCAAAAGATGCGCAAACAAATGGTAAATAATGAATAGATCAACGGTACTGCTGTACCTTGTATCACTATATTTTGTAATTATATTTAGACATTTCTTTATGATCCACACGTTATGTCAACAGCTGTACAGTATTTTGTTTGACTATTTTTGTAAATAAGTTTATAACTTATTTTCCGCATTTTTTTTAGGGGTAAGTGCCAGGGCTGTGAGCCTCCATCATTCCATTCAAATCATGTGACCATGCGGGTTGAAAGATCGTCGTGCCACATGATTTGAATGGAATGACTGCACTTGTGATCTGCAGCTCAAATTTAAAGCAGCTCAAAGCCAGGTAAATGCAGATTTAGAGACAAAATAATTCTATATAAAAAAATAAAAATAAAATGTAAGCTACTTATTCATCAAGTATTGCTTTTCAGTCTATTATCGACAATATCAACATAAATACTGGAACTAGTGACAAGAGGAGGCTGTACAGAGTTACAAATCGATCAAATCAATGCTGTCCCTGAAATACTACTTTCCCTTTATGAAACCAAATAAACAAAAAATGATACTAGACCAGTTTCTTGATTTCTATTTGAAACGGTACCAATGCAAACTATAATTCACTGGCAGCAATAACTGGTACAAAAAAAAAAAAAAGTTTAATAGTTTTAATGATTACTTTATATATATATGATATATATATATATATATATATATATATATATAGTGATAACCCTCAGGGCATGGTCCTGAATGGGAGATATGTGAGGGCAGAGATTTTGTTAGGACTTTGTCCTTAAACAAAATGGAGGTCCCAATAGGACTACAGTTCACAAAATGGTAGCCCACCACAAACTACACTACCCAGGATCCTTACCAGGTAATTAAGGTATGTCAGCACACCTGCAGGTGATCAAGGGGTAATGACCAGCCCTATAAAAGGAGCAAACTGACAGCACCACAATGAGAGGGGAGTAGAAGGAGTTTGTTGCTGTGGTTTGAAAGGTTTGGTTGTATTTCTTTGATATCTGGATTGCATTACTGTGTATGACCCTAGACTGTTTGGATAACCCTGTTGGCTGTTTTGACCCTATTTTGGTTGACTATCTGATTGTTTACGAACACTGGTTTAACTTTATGGCTATGATTATTGGACTTCCCTGGAAAATAAACACGCAGGTAACATCCTGTTTAAAATAAAACTTACACTTGTTGTGTCTGTTGTGTTGTCCTCGCTCATACTCGTGAACAAAATCTGCAAAGAAGGACCAACTTTGTCACTAAATATATATATATATATATATACACACACACACACACACACACACACACACAACCCATATTGACAACACATTTTAAAGCAGTGTGTCAAACTCAGTTCCTGGAGAGCCGCAGTGTCTGCTGGCTTTCGTTCCACCCAAGCTCTCAGTTACTTAATTGGTCTAATTATTTGATTAACTGGAGACAATTAACACTTCTCTTCAGGCCTCAAAATGTTTTATATGTAGTGTACCTTGAATCAAGTGCATTTTTAAAACCATCAACTGTGAAAGACCTTGAAAAATATTAAATGTCAAATTGAACAAATAATTAGATCAATTATGTTAATTGAGAGCTTAAGTTGGAATGAAAACCAGAAGAACCTGTGGCCCTGTTTTAAAAGGGATTAAAAGAAATGTCCCACTGATTTCTCTACTGCCGGACTGAAAAAACTAAAATGTGGTCTGTGCCCCTTCAGCATAATAACACTGTCTTAAACGAAGGCTGGCACACTCTGCGGTGCCTCCTCCACTCATGTGCAGTCAAGTTCATTTGGTGATTGAACCCACAGTGGAACATCATGCAACATCCAGTGTCTTGCCCTCTGTATTTACAAGGAGAAAGGAAAATACAGAGACACTGAGCAGGAAAGGCAGTGGTTTACAATAGCTTCCCTTTAGTTTTCTCGGCACTGGAAATGGAGGGATGTAAGGAGGGTAAAATGTCCTGGCTTTGGCTAGTATTAATACAAAACCTGGGCTGATTGTAAGTGTAGACTTGTCAGAGCATTCATGGATTATTCATGTGAAATTACAGACAGCTTTCAAACTGGTTTAAATCACCCCACCGCATTACTGCCCACAACAACTGAAATAGCAATTGTCATAGGAAGGTTTAAGTGCAGGCTGCGATCAATAATGATAAATTATATAAATTTAGCATCAAGGAGGAGGGATAATTCCAGCTCATAAATCTCAACAAAATACTGTAAGCAGAGCAGCTGCAGGACTTCAAAATGTGTGAAAGGCATTAAAGATGTTTAAAAAAAAAGAAAGCAGTGTCAGTTCAAATCAAGCCTGCATTCTGATAAGGTTCTTTATTTGCTTTTGATTTCGAGAAATGATGGGGTGAAACCTCAGTTCCTTTCAAGGTCAACTCCAGGTGAAAGAGCGGGGTCATCCAGGGGTCAGGCCAGCTCCCATTCAGTTCAATAACGTCTCCTTTCTGAAGGAAACGAGGAACTTCCACACAAATCAATCTGCCAACGCAGCCGCAACGAGCTCAAGGAACACTGAAACAAATGTACTGAATCATTGCAAAACATGCTTTTTAAGTACGCGTTCCTTTTCATGGAAGTCTCCAGCTGTCATATCCTACAGTCCCACTCTCTCTTTTTGCCAGCAGCAGCATACAAAGTGAGAAATCAAGCTCTCATTGGGGTTGGTAAAAGGTCACAGTTGACAGGCTCTGAGGTTAAACTGCCGACTTAAAATACTGTTCATTACCCACTGCAGCCTTTTACTAAATTCATTTCTTTGTGTTACAGTCGGGGCTGTACATCAATATTCTCCACCTTCTAATTTATTACTGATTGCTGAATTGTATAGGGAACCTTTTATACAAAAAGTATCATTGATCTTATGGTTATTTCAACTCTGCTGCCAGTATAACCATGGGGACCCCGGTCCTCGACATTATAACCAGAAAAAAGGGCTTCTTAGAAATTTAAAAGAGCTTGATATTTTTTCAAAATACAATTCACAGAATATCCTAGAATTTACAAGCACACCATGGTTAAATTAAAACGATTTTTGCATGGACAATAATAACACAAACAAATATCATATTGAGATACCATACTGGGACATTATGTACTGTAGTTATAAAATACAAAAAATGAAATATAAATAAAAAATTGTAAGGTTTATTTTTTGCACAAGGATCAACCTACAATGGATCCAGATGTCCTTCCAAGGTTATATGCTCAATACATTCCTAATTATTAATCTGATCATTCTGTAAATATATACATTAGCAAAAACAACAACAACAACAACAACAACAATAATAATAATAATAATAATAATAATAATAATAATAATAATAATAGACTTCGAAGAAATGCTTATCAAGGCTTTCTAATCTGTTTTCTTATTACCATTCGCAATGCCATCCCTTGGGTACCCTCTTTCTGAAGATCTTTTAGTTATTTGCATGTTGCTCTTATAATTAAATGTAGGATAGGGTATACAGATTTTCAAGTGCATTTCATCCTAGTATGTAATGACATCCTGTGCAGTAGGCTGCATGTCCGTTTTGCAGGTAGACAAATGGAGTGAAACTGAGAAACAGCACAGGAAGTGATTTTGTACCAGGAAATAGCAACAACTTTTATTTTTAGCACTGTCTTTGAAATGAATACATATTCCAAAATAGAATTATTGCATCAAATAAGAAAAGAACCAAAATATCTTCAACAAAACAGTGATTATATGTTCTTCAATTATATTCCCTCAACGCAGGAACTCCCCACAGCAACCCATAAGAACTGGTTGGTGGGTTTCCTTTGATCCAATCATCTGTTTACACACAGGAGCGCCAAAGCAGATGTCAACAAGCTACTGACCCATGGAATACAAAGGCCAGACATGCTGGTTTCAGCTTCAGCTCACTAGGCTTCTGGCCAGTAGGGGTCACTGTAGCAGTGGGGCCAATACTCTGCTAACCTGGAAGCTCCCCTGAACGTATGTTTCACACCACTTGCTTGTGCCAAGTGAGCCACTCTGAGATGCCATCAGTTATTTATGTATTCACAGAAATATGGATTGATTCTCACTTTAAAGGAATTAGGTATTGATAAGCTTAATGTTTACATTTTATTTTACTGTTTTGAGTAGACTATTACTTCAATTCTATATAGGGCTTAAAATACATGATTAACTGATTCATCAAAAGTTTGTATTCTCTGATAAATCGACTGAAGAAAACGTTATGATTAAACACCCTAATTTCAATATTCTGCAGTTTAAAATGCAGCCTTTGTATGTAATTGATTTTAGAAATATTAATAATTAATAATAAATTATTAAATTAAGATTAATACCTGTGTGGTATCTGGTCTACTAGGCAGCCGTATCTGATAAACTATTCCACCTCAAATAAATATATTTTCTAATTAATAAATAAGGAGCGCTTGAACAGTGTGGTAAATATTTTATATTAACCTGAAACACCATTCACTTAAACAGTTAAATTCACTCAGGTGTTTGCCTTTGATTAAATCAGATAAAAAAAAAAGTTAAATGTCATGGCCTTAATTTAACTGTCTCTCAAAAAGTTTCATCAATAGGCTTTAATATCCCTGACACAGATTCATAAACAGGCCTCATTTGCTTACAAAATTCCAAGGTTAAAATAAAAAGGTAATATAAATCATATACAACAAGACAAGGCAAGGTTTGGTGAGAAAGCACAGCATAATAATGTTATTAATTATAAGACTGGAAATAGAAATGCCTGTAACTTTTTACAAAACCTATTATTTTTCTCTCTGGTCTCCTTCTCTCCCTCTGGGGGCCTGCAAATAAAATACTGTGACTTAAACAACAAGAAAAATAATTTTTTAACAACAAGGTCTGTATAACTTCATGACCATGAGTGAGCAGCTGACTTAAACTAAAATGTTTCAGTTCTGTGCGCATATAGCAGCATACATAATTCAGACTTAATCCCTGCAGAGAGGACAATGGGTATCGTAAATTATCCAAGCGCCCTCCTCAACATTAGAGGCAATGAACCTATAGTAACAAACTATGAGCCTTACTCATTACATACATTTCACAGGCACCTTAACCTTTCAATATTCATTTCCCACTACTGCTTCAAGATAGGAAGTACTGCATACTGTTTCAGTGCTTGCTTGCAGTGGTGTAATACATAACATGTACATAAAAGGAGTTGCACATTGAACCCAGAGTGCAATCCATCTAAATGTGTCCCTACTACTATACTTTCGACATGACAATTCTTCTGGGCAAATTAATCACTACCATGTATTATTATTGACCAGTCGTTCATTGATCTGAGGACCTTTTTATATGTAAAAATACAAATTAAGGTAACATATTATCTTCTATTATCTATTCAGGGGTATTTATATATATGTATACACACACACACACACACACACACACACACACACACACACACACATACATACATTATATATATATAGCCATTAGTAATAATATAGATATGCACAAATTAAATAATTAGTTTAAAAAAAGCTCATGACCATGAGATATATCAACCTTATGTACAGAATAGTATAGAATAAGAATTAGCAATGACATGTTTCATCAGATTATATTCTAACAGTTATCATTAAGTGTACTATTAAATGTTTTTTAACTAAACGCTTACTGCTATTATTACTGTGATTTGTTACACTGGTTTAAATGTTCTATTGTAGAATATAATGTATCCAGCTGAGTAATTTCACAGTTATCTCACTTGCTAATAGGATAATGGACCCAAGTTTCCCTCACCAGGTCACATGACCAAACGCAGGTGTCTACAAATCAAGCCCTTTTCAGTCAATTGGGAACGTTATAAGATAGACATGACTTGGTGCATATGTGCTCTTTTATTCAACAAATTCAAAGTTGCTGAACTCTTTATCTGCTAAGTTCTACCAAAGATTGTCTCTTCTATAAGGAATTGCAGGCTGAAAATAGCATTCCTTGTTCCATAAAAGTTTGGCTCACTGCTGACTTTACAGTGAGTGAAGATAACCTTCTGGATTATGATTCTGATGCAATGGATAGGACTTTGTTTCCTTTCTTTCTTGGAACAGTTCTGGATGTCTACAGGAATTCATTGTGCAGCAAAAAAGGGCCGTGCGTTTGAAATGGGGGTCTGATCTTTATTTTGCTGAGTTTATTGTATATGGTGGAGTTTACAGGTAATTAGTTGATTGTTTCATAAAGCAGGCTTGCTTTATTCATTTTATTTTGAATAACGTATATGTTGTATAATTTATTCAGACTTTTTGGTGCTGATTATTAATTTTGAACAACTGTTTTAATCTTACAATCCCTGATTAGTTGTATTTTAATTTTCACCACTATAAAATTGGTTACCATATATACAAAAAAGTGTGATACAGTACAGATGGAGGGATGTACAGAGAGACAGACACTCCCATATATCAAGGGTGATATGCTCAATAACGTACGCTAAATAATGTTTCATGACAACTGGATAAATGCATCTCCATATATATAGAAACATGTGTGGGTACCATGTTGGGGTACCAGTGCTCTTTATTTAGTAAACAATTTGATTGAGTGAGGCACAGAAACCCTTTCACCCCAAGCACCACTAACCAGCAGCGGTTGTGCAACACAACTCCCAGCACACTGCATATCACCTGGACACCAAACCCTTGGATAAATTAAATTAATCTAATAAAGAAAGCCCCATAATAAGTGCCCTGTTTTACAGAATGCATAGTAACTCAAAAAGTACCAGGAAGTTTAGGAATTACTCAGATATAAAAGGAGAACCAGATAAAAAATGCAAACCAATAAAAGCTGTCATAACCTCTAACGATCATGCAGAACTGTTCTTCTCAATTATATATCAGGTACGTGTTTCTTTTTTTTTTTTTTTTCCATGAAACTAGTAATTGACCAGTGGTCAAAAGGTGTGTGCATTTTAGAAAACATGTTGTTTCAAGTATCCCTAAACTCCCAGGCTTAGAAGGACAGCAGACTGCTAATTAAGTTTATTATGTGATAATGGCCCCAACTTTAAGGAATGATTTTTTTTTAAGGATTGTTTTTTAAACAGTCTCTTACACAGTGATTTGAAAAACTAGAATGAAGTAATAAACCCTCTCAAACATTGGAAAGGTTTCATGAACTGTAAAGTTGATTTAATTAATAAAATGGACTTTAAAAAACGGACCTTAACACTCACACAAAAATTCCTTATAACTGTCCTTACGGTTATATAAATAGTGCCCACATCAATATGTCTATGAAAATGAGTACAATTGCATTCAATAATTACTGTATAATTAATGCCATAGTCAACCCACAAAGAACCAGTCCACAAAGACTTCTAGATCTTCCTATTGGAGGCCTTTACCAGAACATGTGACTATACCACTTAATTTAGTACATCTACTATACATAGAGCAAGATCTGTACAAGCCAACACAGGCATATGAATTAATACACTACAGAATCAAACATTTCTACTCATATGGCTTTGCAGTACTTGGTAAGAAAGCCATGCTTCATTTATGATTTCTTCAATTATAAAATTTTAACCTCCGAAACATTTATGTGACCTCTGCTCCTCTAACCCAGTGCTGTATTGTAAAAGCAGACAGGCTTGCAAAACTTTAAAAGAAAGCTAAAGAAAAAAAATACATAAAAGCCTAGCTTGGAAGGGATTGATCCGCTGTAATATTTGAAGTTCACTCACAGCGTTGTGCTAGAAAACCCTGGGGTCAGTACACACAGCTCTCTAATGAGAGCGTGTGAGAACACTCACTGCTTTACAGGACTCTCTTTAAATCAGAGAGCGGGAGAGCTCTCATGACAGGTATGCTCCAAAATCAGATCTAAACACAAAATAGCATGCTCGATTTGGCCTCTATAAAGGTGGGTTGAACAAATCTTTTTGATGTATTGGCGCGTTTGCCAAGCGATACAGGCAAGTGGTCGCGGTCCCTACTGCTGTCTGCAAATACACATTTCTCACTCAGCAGGCGCAATCAGGGTATGCCAGCAGAGCAAGAAATCACTGAGTCCCATCAGCGCATAGCCACTCAGTGTGGTGCAGTGCAGGGGGTTAGAACTGCTCGGTTTTATCTCTGTCAGTAACAGCAACACACACAACACTAAAGCTTTTTATTCAAACAAGCACTAATGCAAATTCCAAACAAGTTTCCCTATCATGAACCATCCAATATAAAAGGAAGGGGTAATCAGCTGGCACTTTGAACCCCAGTTCTAATGCGTGTGTTGGGATCCTGTTACAGAGAGCTACTCCTCTCTTGATTCTGGTCGTTTTTTGTCGTTGTTGCATTCTCAAGCTGGTCTACCTGAAGGACATGACGTTGCAATAGATCTTGAATGCTATGAACCAATTCCAAAGATAGAGGGTCATTCCTGCAAACAAGAACTTTGCCAATTTTCTTTTAAGTGAAAGTGATGAAAAAAAAAAGTCCATCCATTTTCCACATTATCCTCAAATGTACAATTTAAAAAAAAATGTAAATAAATAAATAAATAAAATAAAACTTTAAAAAAATCAAAGTTTAAATAGATCTCTGCTTGTAAACCATGCCTTAGGCTGCCATGTACTTCCTTGGGCATTTCACCTGTACAAAGACATGGGCCCCTCCCTCTCAGGGCCTTCTTTCCCATCAGCAACCAACAACAACAGAAATGTTTTGCAGCCAGCAAGATGCTTTGACCCTGAATACACTGCTGAGGTGAAATGACCAGATGCAGTAGTAGATGTCATTTTTTAAATGAAAATAAGTTTGCCAAAATACGTGTTTCTTTAAAAACCGCACAATGGACCTATGTAGTGAATTAAAGCGCTTGATAGGTAAGATGTAAGAAGAAACTTGCCATTATCCCTTAACATCTGAAATCAATGATAATCAAAACCCTCCTGCTATGGACATCTTTTACAATCCATTGAAAAAAGGGTATTAGGGCATAAAATTAAAATATAAGATATGAAAATATATAAAAGTAACACTTTTTAAAATATAACACTGTCTGGTTTGAAGCCGCTAAGTTAAGTTAAAGCCGGAGCAAGGACATACTTTTGTAGGCAGCAGTTAAGGTTACAGCTATCCTCTTAATGCTAATTTTTCCCTGAACCACAGGAAAAAGCAAAAGGTCTAACCGCCACATAAACTAATAATAAATGTCAATTATTCCTTAGACAATTTAATGACAGAAAAAGGCCCCAAAAAGGAGAAAAAAATCCCTACTAATCCTCCTCTTGATGTGAACCTGCCTCCAGAGGGGTTTTAAACTGCGCTGTATCTCAGCGTGAGCACTGCTAAAGCTTCTCTATTCCACTTATGATTTGCTAGCCCCTTTTCCCAAAACTGACAATAAATTGGCCCTGCACTCTTTTCAACCTCCTGACCTCTGAACCGCAGATGTCTAGAGCCTTAGTTTGAGCTCATTTAAGCAATAGGATCACCCTGATAACCCTCCCAGAGGCCTTGAGGATAGAAGCCTCCTGCACGGTTAAGCTCCCCCTCTAGTGTTCATTACTTTGACTGGCTTCAACAGGAAAGGGAGTGAGTATGTAAGGGATTCTCCACCTGCCTCTGAGGAGTGAAGGGGCTGGGGCTATCTGTGTGCCTGTGTAAATATGCTTGTTTCATGCTGGGTGTTCAATATAAAATAAAAAAAAAAGGCATTTACAGTACCTAATGAAAAGGCTCATGTGTACGACACTGTCTTATTTTTTTTAGTACTTTCAGCTATGTTTGTGGAGAGACATGCCTGGTTTGATTTAGTTAATTTTTTATTGTGCAGCATTATTGTGGACAGGACAGTTTGTGGCAACTCTTCTGTTTGTCTTCTATAAAAGCTCTTTTTAAAAAAAAATAAAATAAATAAATAAATAAACACACCACTTTTTTAAAGTTCTGGAAACCCATAGTGTTTTCTAAAAACAAACTTTGGTTTTATTTAATATGCTCTATTTAGTAGTTTGTTTTTTTAGTGCACATTCAGATGAATGAGTATTTACAGTGGGTGGCATCAAGCAATAAGTGTGCGCTGACATCATAGTTGGAACCAAGGGAGATACTCTTTAAATGCTGCACAACTGAGTCAGGCAGAAATTTTATACAATTCATATACCTGATTTGTGTGTGTGTGTGTGTGTGTGTGTGTGTGTGTGTGTGTGTGTGTGTGTGTGTGTGTGTGTGTGTGTGTGTGTGTAGCAGAGGGAGGATTCTGAAACCCACATTGGAAAAAAAGAAAAATAATAAAAAATAAAACACACCTAAACATTTGAACACATTTAAATACAAAACAATTGGTAAATATTAAGGCTTGTTAATGTCTACTTTAGGTAAGAAAGGCTACTGGGGAAGTCTATCTACCACCTAGAGGCAGCAACTGAAATAGTTTGGAATTAAATAAACCAAATGTACGGTATGAGCTTATAAGTTTGATAGATAGATAGAAAGATAGATAGATAGAGATAGATAGATAGATAGATGGATAGAGTGGATTAGTGTTAAAACCATATAAAAGGTGTCAATCGATCTTTTAGTTTTTTTATTATTTAAAAAAACAACAAACTACATAACTCGATTGCATTCACTGATGAAAATGTCGGTACACGTAAAACTGTTTTACTTTTACCCGTGAGTTTAAATACCATTTAATTACTTTTTACAGTCATTTGTTGCAAGCAACTGGTTTCCTTTAAACTAATGAGGTCTGGTGGACTGGAGAGGAAAAAAAGAGAGAAAGCGCAAATGCTGGAAGAACACAAATTACTTTGTTTTCTTCTTTAACTTTCACTGTGTGGAGCCCCCCTTCACGCCACTTCAGTAGGTGTGGGGAAAAAAAAAAAGATGTAGAAACAATCCAATAATCTCTTACTTCGCTCCTTAAACGAGAGCCGTTCTTTGGTTCTAATGCAGACAAGTCATTTTGTACAAGCCACTAAACCCGCAGGGGACGGGGGCCTACAACCTGGGCTGCTCAATTCAAAGATCTTTTGCAATCAGATACACAATGGAGGCCCTCATTTTATGCTGCTACATCATAAAAGTGCTTCTTTTGTTGCATTTCCATCCTTAAAAGGGTCTTAATCCTTTTCTTTTCAGCAGAGTATGGTAAATTCCACAGGGACATCCCATTCGCTGCGAGGACTGAAGTGACCCACTCAAAAAGCAGCATGCAGAGCTTTGAGCCTTTCTTCCCCTGCCACTCTCCTGAGAACATTAAATCGTACTTTTCATTCCCTTCACCATAGGGGGAACCCCCTTAATGATGACAGAGAAAGAGAAATTCCTCCACTCTGTCCTGTGATACCATTCTGCTGTCAAGCAGGCATCTCCCTGGACACAGAATCCAACATGGCTTCCAGCAGGTGGGTTGGTGCTGAAGGTCACACGCAGCTAAAGAGTGAGGCAGCACAGCAGAGGGAGTGCAGGTTCCCACAGCAAAGGAAGTCATCTGTGAAATCTTGGACGGTCGGGGACTACATTTATTGACGCTTTTAAGGCCTTTCATGTTGGCCAACTTGTGTGCATGTTATATGTCTTGTATATGTTACACATGCGCAGAGTGCTCAGAAGCTCCAGTCCATGATCTCTCCCTATGTTTTTCCATGTGACTGTTTCTCTGAGCATTGAAAATTAGATTACAGTATAGTTACATCAAGTGTCTTGGGATGACAGCTTGCACATGCAGTAACAACAGGGTGCTGTATTTTGGTTTTTATGGGATTGTGAAAAGGATATTTGAATAGCACAAAATATAAAATTCACAAGAATAGTAAAATAAAAAAATTTCGGTTTCCAATTCAAGCTCCCCACCACCAAATAAACAAAAACATTGTAGTAAAATGTTGATCTACAACATGATTTTCATCACAATCTTTTTAGAACCACTTAGAACATATAATAACATACTGAATGCTCATACACTTCTTAGTAGCTGATTATCCCTTTGATTCATCATTGACAACGTAGTTTGGTAACTCATGCCATACCTTCACCACAGAATGGAAGATAGATAGATAGATAGATAGATAGATAGATAGATAGATAGATAGATAGATAGATAGAAACACAATGCAAAAAATCCACTACAAACCACTTTAAAAATATAAAACTCTTATATTATACGGTTTTTATAAACAATACATTTTATGATTTAAAATGTTTATATGGTAGCGTTTATAATTGAAACAGAGAAAAAAAATAATAAAAAAAAAAAAAAAAAAAACATAAAAAACACATTGTAGATTTATAGAATTGAAAATATTCTACTCCGGGCACCGTGACCAATGTGTAAATGCTTACACCACGTCATGAAGCTTTACAATTCTAGAAAAGCAATATTCAGCTTTAACATGATTACTACTAATTACTACTAATAACTACTTTGATTAATACATTAAACCCATCAATATTAGCTTGGTTTATGTATGTTAATGCAGCATGATACAACTATTACTAAAATGTGCTGAATTAAAATAGTCTTTTGAATGTGGGGGCGCTACACATACATTGCACCCTAATTTGTGAATTTCACAGCTGCACTAAGCAGTGAGTCTGGAAGAAGTCCTGCTCTGTTCCCTTCTACGCGTGTACAGATAACAAACTTGTGTCAAATGTGAGATCCTCCGGTGACCTTGAAGGAATGTCTTACTACAGTACATCCAGCAGAGCATGTCTGCAGCAAGGATGACCCCGCAGTCCCCCAAAAAATACTTGTGAGATCCTCCGGTGACCTTGAAGGAATGTCTTACTACAGTACATCCAGCAGAGCATGTCTGCAGCAAGGATGACCCCGCAGTCCCCCAAAAAATACTTCCAATTCTAAGGGATGTATTATTGATTGATCATTGTAGCCTATAAAAGATGGCTTTAACCAGTTTAAAGCACACACGCAAAATCATCTTGCACTAAATAAAAAAAAAAGCACAGCTATTCTTAATAGGACGTCAATTCCATCTGATACAAATTTTTGGATACAAAGAATATTCAGAGGGCTGTGTCACATCAACATCAGAGTATACTCTAGATTATATAATCTGTAACCCGCTATAGATTATATAATCTTTAACCTGTGTTTAACTGGTTCTGGTTTGTAAATTCATTGTTGTGATGAGAACGGTTACGGTTACATTTACAGTGTATCGCACATTGCCTATTACAAACACCTATTTGTTTTTACAAAGCACGTCTGTTATTTTGTCATTTATTTTTCATCATCTGGTCTAGCATTCTCGCATTTAAGATCCATACATCATTGATACTGTTAATGATTTAAACCAAGCCATGACTACAATAAGTGGAGCCAAACTATGAATGCATAGTTCATTTAAGGAGTGAATTTGCTATTAATTTAAGCTGCAGTGACTGCAATCAGAGCCGAGACTTTCAGAGCAGATCCGTGGTCAAAATGACCATCTGTTGGCTGTGATTCTCATAACATTTGTTCACTTGTGACATTTATGACAAATTAGACACCGAAATGCTAGAGACGGCCTGTGAAAATGAGGCTTGAGGCCTGCCAATTCTCAGACCTTGGTTCTGTAGAAGTACAAGGTAAAAGGCGAAGAGGAGGAGGAGGAGGAGGAAGCTGGACACAAAACAGACATGGCATGGAAAACAGGAAATAAATCTTAATCTCCTCACCTTTTGACTTCTGTGGCCTACTCCACAGCAACATTCTTTCAACTAGAAAATTACTTTAACTCACCAAGGTGCCAAATCCACTCAAACTGACTGATAAATTATATTACCAATTTTTTTGATTATTACTTGTTTTTGTATTTCTTGTTATTTATTTTAGAAGATTGGCAGTTTCTTTTGGATCTGTTTTACTGTGTTATTTCCCCACACATATTTTTCCCTATTTTCTGCTTGCAATTTTTTTCTGCAGTTAAATTCCCAAAGAACTTTTTATGATATAACATTCACAGTTACAACACTTTTACAAGGAAGGAATTATTATTCTAAATTATATAATAATTATCATAACATTACACTAATTTACAGATAAGTATTTAAATTATACGGTTGGTTGATTGCATGATGAATTAAATATACATGTTTAAGTAACTCATTCAGTGGTGTTATTTCTGTTGAAGCTGAGATAAGATTAAAACACAGCAGAAATTATAAACAGTATTGCCAGAAATAGCCAAATGTGCAGGTTAGCTCCAAATTGGCACCTTAAACTATTAAGCATAATTTTACTAATTTACAGTCCCCAAATGGTTTAGAGACCTTCATTTATTTACATTTAAACTAATGTGGCTTATAAAGCATGTAATAAATAAATAGTTCTCATGTTTGATGTAATAAAAAGTGTTCTGCCATCTACCAATCAGATAAAGTAATTAATATTGTATTGTGTAAAATACTGTATTGGACATAAACCACTGTACATATCCAAAATGCAGTAAACCGGACCCTTCTGTTCTAAAACAGGGTGATACTGGAGTTTAATCAAATTTATATTACATAAATAGAAAGAAAACTAAGCAAAGGTTTTTTTTAGATTTTTTTTTTTTTTTAATTTGCCTGGGGAAACTTCACTAGACAGCAGCTGAATTAAAATGTATTTGCTTTAACCTGGTATCTCGTTAACTTTCTGTGTTCATTCGCATCATAGATTTCCAACAAATTGTTTGCCAGTTAGTTGTACATTACAAAATGTTGTTTTTTAAATAGAGTCTGTTAAATGTTTTAACCGTCAGTGGGCATGTTACTGTTGCCAGATCCTTTAGAATACAATAAAAGCAAGTGATGGCGACAGCTTTTGTTAAGAGCCCAGGGCATTGCAAGTTATTTAATAGTTTTCCATTCTTCAGTTTTATTACATTTTTCTATGATATGGTCATAACAGGAGAAGAATTGTAAGCTCTTTTACCCATTTTTTCACCGCAAGAGAGTCTGAAAGGATAGCAAGTGTTTTAATTTTAGGAAATACTTTCTTTGCTATCAGTGAGTATAAAATCAAATTGGGGAGCATAAAAGACAGTTACTGTAGTTTTTAAAAAATGGTGATTATATAAGTGGTTGAAATGCATTACCTACAGACTTCTAGCTAATATATACAGTATTACTAGGCATCCAAATGTCTTTTGAACATTCTGATTTTCAAAAACAATCTGCTATTTTCTAACATTTTTAACCTTTTGTAACCTTTTTTACCCTTTTTATCCACCAGCGGATCACATTTCGTATATCATTTTCTGCTGTAAATTAATAAGCATTTTAGCAGTTTCATCCGATAAAATAATACTTTGGGTTAAATTATGCTACACCCATCCCTCGTTATATCACCCCTCGCTATAAAATGAGGGAGTGGTTGTACAGTATTTGTTAGCCTATTTGTTTTTCTATGGGTCTCTCACTATATCGCAGCCCTTGATATATAGCGGATTTATATTGCATCCCAACACCCTCGATATATAGAGTGAGTGGTGTATATAAACAATCGAAAACTATACCAAACCAGCGGAAAAATGAGTCAAAATGCAAATATAAAAATGAGGGCAAATTCTTATTTCCATTCAGTTTTACCAATCGCTTGTTTAATTAGGACAACATAAAAAAAACAAACATATCGGAACAAATTATGAGAGCTATAGGTTTGAAAGGAAGTATAACTGCAGTGCACAAAAATCAAAATGAATGAACGAAAATAATGCGATCATCCCGCTGCTCTCCTTTGAAAATAACCCCCTTTATGTTAGCATGTATCTATCTGTTATATATAGTATCTATATGGTTTTAATTCTAAAATTATTTAACAAGAAATGACAGCTGTTAAGAATGGCACTAGAACAAAGATCCATCGGAAGCTGTCTTTACAGTTCTACTTTGTGGATCTGCTTGGGAAGCCATAGTTCACAGCTTGTCAAAACTCTTCATTATGGGGTGTGCTTGTACCAATATTAATGAGTCAAGGGGAACAGGGTTGAGTCAAGTCAACTAATGTTTTGGAAAACTATAACTAAATTAGACGCAACCACTTTTTATTTCTGCTGATGGTCCCTACTACAACAGTGTTACTAGTCATTGACACAGAGACAGATATTATAGCTCCACTGTAGTTCTTATATCACTGATTGATAGATGCTCAAGTATGGTATTTTGATCCTTCATTACAGTACTTCGTCTGAGGGAATGAGGCATGTCTCACTAGGCTTTAATAGACGCAAAAGATGACATGTTTCAGTATGATTGCAAAAGACATGTAATACTCAAGTAAACACATACCTCTGTAGTTAGCATGATTCAGGAGTTTGGGCTCGCAGAACCCGTTTTACCTCTTGCATTACCACCACTTCTGTTGTCTTGAAATAATACGAAAAAAACTGCACACAGAGCTTTTCCCTACATACAAACAGACCACAGTATCTTTAGAAAAGCTTTCCTTGAAAACATGTGCATGCACATAGAGAGGGTCTTCACAATCACACATGTGCAGAGTATGTGCAAGATTACAAAGAGCTGTGTAAAATAAATAGTAGGGTCAAAGCCAAATTCAATCCAGAACATCTACAGGAGGCTAATAGTGTATGATAAGAGCACTGTTGCAGAATCACAGCCGTTCTCATGCTCACCCGATGGAGTGTGACAGGCAGACAGATGGACGGACACGATCAATGCTTAACAAAATGATACAGATGCACCAACTACAATCAGGTCTGTTTTCAAACCTAAAAAATATTTTACTCGTCCAATGCTAAATCTTTCATTACAAATACCATCAGTAATTAGGATATGCAGGGGCAGGATGATGTCAAATCAAATAAAAAAAAAAACATAAAATTAAATATTTTTTAAACAGCAGGAATATCAATACAAGCCGAGCTTTGGTATCTACACTTCTTCCCAATCGTTCTAAATAAATTGGACATATACTGAATATACATAAGCCACCAAATGAATATCAATAAGTATATACATAAACACTCCCTACAGGGCATGTAGCATATTGCAACTCACTTACTCTTACACAATAGTGTTATTAATACAGAACTTTTGACTTTATTAATAAAGCATTAGTATGCAGTTTGGGGCTCCTTTGAGGTGCACAAGATGTTACAGGTCAAAATGTTTAACCTGGTAAAATAATTTAATAAAACACCTACTATGATAATTAAAATGGAATATTACTTTATTTCCTCAATAATATACTGATGTGTAAAAGGTGCATATAAAATGACAAAAAAAAAACAACCCAAAAAACAATATTACAGAACTACAATATAAATTAATGTTTTAAAAGGTACGACTGAATGCTTTAAAGGCAAACAAGTATAATTTGTTATCCAGTGATCCCGTATCAATAATATATGTTAAACACAAAAATCTAAGTTTTACTTGACGGCAACAGCTGACAATTCCAGAAAAAGGGAAATTGTGAGGTAAGGCTGCCACTGCGCCTTTACCTGGCCCACGTTATGATCAGGCTTTCTAGCACACACTGCTTAAACAGTACAGTAGGTGGGTTCACTTCAGACAACATGTGTAGTCATCACTAGGGCAGGTGAGGTCTAAAACCAGAATCACCAGGCTGTTTTCATGTTGTCACAGAATTACATGTAAATTGGAAAGGCTAAATAGAGTATTAACACATTTATTGAGTACTTTTCCAAGTATACAAATATTTACAACTGTCACAACCATTTCAGCTTTTTTCTTTTTTATTTTGGATAAACTTCTAAAGGATATGTATTAGGCTGTTTCAAAGAACTTTTGAATCCTCAGCAACCCACTGGTAACTTAACAAATATTAAAATAACTCACTAAATACTTTATCAATTTTTTTGGTTCCAAAAAAAGGCACTCCTAGTCAATGAGTACTATCTGTCTGCCCGGTATGGTGTTTAAACACAGAGCCATGTGAGTTATTTTAGTGCAAAGTAACACTATTAATTTTCGTGATTCTGTAACTTAAAAAGTAACCAACAGATTTTCACGAAACTTTCTCCGTCACACGGACGTGGAGCATGTGCCGTCCCTATCAGTTTTGAAATGGCTGAGAAAGCAATTGGTGTTATAATAACCCTATATATACAGTTGTACTCAAAAGTTTACATACCCCAATGGAAATTTATATTTTCCAGAAATTTCTCAAACAAATAATTTTAGGAAAAATCTTTTGTAGCAAAGATTTGCTTTTGTGTATTAGGAAAAAAAGTTACAAGAAATAGATGTCTACAATTATTTATTTCAGCATTTTTTTTCAAAATTCGAAAAATATTAATTCAAAAGTGTTCATACCCTTTGATGCTACGATACTATTGTCTACAAGGTGCTAGAAATTTAAATATGCAGAATTTATATAATGCAGAACCTAATTCTAGAAAAGTCCAAAAGTACTGGATTGTAGGTGTTCTTAGAGAGTAGAAAAGGGTTAGGCATAAGATGATTGCTGTCATTACCAATAAGTCAATATGGGAAAAAGTGAAGAGCTATCTGAAGCTACCTTAGGCAGAAAATTATTTATTGTCATAAAACTGGAGAAGGATATGAGATGATTTCCAAGCATTTGAGTATCCCAATTTCAACCATTGTTTCTATCATCAAGAAATACAAGACTCATGGCACTGTCACAACGCTCTCTCGGTCTGGAAAAAGAAGGTTCTTTCACCAAGAATAAGTAGAAAAATGTGAGGAAGGTTAATTGCAATCTGAGTTTGTCAAAGATATTCAAATTGAATGTGCTGCAAGTTGTACTGGGGTTTCCATTTCAACCACAGGTATTGCATTGTGAAGGTCTAAATGGTAGCAGGTGAAGGAAAAAACACTTAGGAAAACGTTATAAGGACAATTGCTTAAAGTTTGCAAAACGGCATTTGAATGATGGATATGAGTTCTGGTCAAATGTTTTGTGGAGTGATGAAACAAAAAAAATTGAGCTATTTGGTCATGCCGATAGTTGTTACGTTTGGAGAAAGTCTGGTGAGGCCTACAAAGAGAAGAACACCATACCTACTGTCAAGCATGGAGGTAGCAATATACTTCTATGAGGCTATTTTTCCTCTAATGGCACATTAAATTTAGTTGCAATACATGGCAAAATGGATTTCATCGCATACCAAAAGATGTTCCAACACAACAACTATCCAAAGCACACATCAAAATCTACTTCAGGATAATTAAGAAGAATAAAATATTCTATTTCTTGTAACTTTTTTTCCTCATCCACAAATGCAAAACTTTTCTTACAAAAGATTTTTTTTATAATTATTTGTTTTTGAGAAATTTCTAGAAATTATAAATTTCAATTTAGGTATGTAAACTTATACTATAACGGTATATTGGATTTTTTTTTTTTTTTTTTTTTGGAAGATTCATTAGTGAAAACACCCTGCACACATCAAAAAAGGCTGTCGGTGTTGAACTGAAATCTTTGTTTAGACCTGAGTGATGGAGTCTTTGTGCCATTGTCCATCCTGTCAGCCTAGATGAGTGAGTGTTTAGAGGTGCAAAGATGAGCGGGCACACCTGCTGTGCAATGCTGTGAATTCACAATCTTACTGACTATTAATACATGTTGTGCTGAGAGCTCTTTTGTTGTCATGGAACTGTTGGTGGCTGCATGTTTGAAGTGTCACAAGTGTCAGTCTTTATTACAGTCATAATGATTATGGCAAAATAACCAACTTCGACCATTTATAGCAATGTACTGCAAATTAGGAAACTTGGCAATTACCAGGTATTGTGATCTTCCACTGATTTTTGCATTTGATTCTGTCTCTGTCGCTAATACCCCACTTTGAAGTATGTTTATAGATCCATGTGTCAGTGTTCATTGTCTATATACTAAAGCAATTATCCTACAAATTAAAATGACTTATAATTTAAGAAGAAAGAAGAATATGGATTCATCTTTTGTTAACTGAAATGTCCCAGCAGTAGATCACTTGCCTATTTTATGTGGTCTCTAAACCTCTTTTCCAGTGCATATATTTTGTTTCACATTTTCTGAACTATTTGTTGTGATGCTGAAGCAAAACCTACCTTGCACATCTTAACAAACAGTGTGAAGCTGAGTCATGGTGTGTGTTTGTCCTACAGTAAAGCAGCCATAGCCTTTAATTTCAGATGAGAAGACATTTGAACATTAGATAAGAACGCAGCCTTTTATCTGAATCAATACTCCTTAGCCTTTGAACTTCTGCCACTCCAACAGTCATATTCACTTCTTTCTGACCCCTTTCATCTCTCTTGCGAAGACTTTCAATTATACACACACACACACACACACACACAGTAACCTATTCTACGGTGCCAAAAAAAAGATTCCATTTAAATTAATTAAGCCTGGATTTAGGAATGATAACTGTTCAATATCAAATAATAAGCACCAAAAAAAGGTCAGAATAAATACACATCACAAATGCTATGTACTGAACAAAGCAATCCTGCTTTAATCAAATCAATCAATCATTCATTTGCAACGCCAAACAAACTAAAGTCCAGAAAGTTTCTTAGTAAACTCCAGATCACACTCACAGCCCTTCTTTGTTGCCTGATGATATCCTGTAGAATCCAAAACTGTTTGAATGTAGACCAGGAACAAAATCCTCTCTGTTAAATCGGAATTAGCTGTATTCCACAAGTTTTTCTTCCCTTGCTGCATTGCAGTAAGCCAAATATTTTAATTGAGTAGGAGGTGAGCTATAGAGACAAAAGTGTTTGGTCAAGTGACCTAATGAGGAAAACCTGATTCAATTAACCAATTAATAAACTAAATGTGAAATTTCTCACCTGTAACAAATGTATCCTATAATAGAACATTGCAATCCATTAATTACATTATTAGAGACAAATAATGGTGAACTTAATGGAACAAATATATATATATATATATATATATATATATATATATATATATATATATATATATATATATATATATATATATATATATATACACAGTACTGTGCAAAAGTTTTAGGCAGGTGTGAAAAAATGCTGTAAAGTAAGAATGCTTTCAAAAATAGACATGTTAATAGTTTATATTTATCAATTAACAAAATGCAAAGTGAGTGAACAGAAGAAAAATCTAAATCAAATCCATATTTGGTGTGACCACCCTTTGCCTTCAAAACAGCATCAATTCTTCTAGGTACACTTGCACAAAGTCAGGGATTTTGTAGGCATATAGTCAGGTGTTTGATTAAACAATTATACCAAACAGGTGCTAATGATCATCAATTCAATATGTAGGTTGAAACAAAATCATTAACTGAAACAAAAACAGCTGTGTAGGAGGAATAAAACTGGGTGAGGAACAGCTAAACTCAGCTAACAAGGTGAGGTTGCTGAAGACAGTTTACTGTCAAAAGTCATACACCATGGCAAGACTGAGCACAGCAACAAGACACAAGGTAGTTATACTGCATCACCAAGGTCTCTCCAGGGCAGAAATTTCAGGGCAGAAGGGGTTTCCAGATGTGCTGTCCAAGCTCTTTTGAAGAAGCACAAAGAAATGGGCAACGTTGAGGACCGTAGACGCAGTAGTCAGCCAAGGAAACTCACTGCAGCAGATGAAAGACACATCATTCTTACTTCCCTTCACAATCGGAAGATGTCCAGCAATGCCATCAGCTCAGAATTGGCAGAAAACAGTGGGACCCTGGTACACCCATCTACTGTCCAGAGAAGTCTGGTCAAAAGTGGTTTTCATGGAAGACTTGCGGCCAAAAAGCCATACCTCCGACGTAGAAACAAGGCCAAGCGACTCAACTATGCACGAAAACACAGGAACTGGGGTGCAGAAAAATGGCAGCAGGTGCTCTGGACTGATGAGTCAAAATTTGAAATATTTGGCTGTAGCAGAAGGCAGTTTGTTCGCCAAAGGGCTGGACAGCGGTACACGAATGAATGTCTGAAGGCAACAATGAAGCATGGTGGAGGTTTCTTGCAAGTTTGGGGCTGCATTTCTGCAAATGGAGTTGGGGATTTGGTCAGAATTAATGGTCTCCTGAATGCTGAGAAGTACAGGCAGATACTTATCCATCATGCAATACCATCAGGGAGTCATCTGATTGGCATGACAACAACCCCAAACATACAGCAATATCAGCGTAAAGAAGAACAAGGAGTCCTGGAAGTGATGGTATGGCCCCCACAGAGCCCTGGTCTCAACATCATTGAGTCTGTCTGGGATTAAATGAAGAGAGAGAAGCCTGAGGCTGCCTAAATCCACAGAAGAACTGTGGTTAGTTCTCCAAGATGTTTGGGCCAACCTACCTGCTGAGTTCCTTCAAAAACTGTGTAAGTGTACCCAGAAGAATTGATGCTGTTTTGAAGGCAAAGGGTGGTCACACCAAATATTGATTTGATGTAGATTCTTCTTCAATCACTCACTTTGCATTTTGTTAATTGATAAATATTTTTGAAAGCATTCTTACTTTACAGCATTTTTTCACACCTGCCTAAAACTTTTGTACAGTACTATATATATATAATTGCATGCTGCAGTTAGTTCTGCTATGTGACATGTTACATCACTGTGGTATACTATGGTTAAAGCATATTAGTGGCTAAGGAGAATTTTCGGCACTACTCTGGTCTGTTCCTCCTCCTACCTCTTCGACCACACCTACGAGGTAACCTGGCATGGCTCAACCTCCTCACCTCACCCTCTCTCAACAGGACTCCCCCAAGGATCAGTCTTGGTTCCCACTCAACTGCTCCCTGGGCCCTCTCATTGCATCATATCTTTTCTCATACAATTTTTATGCTGATGATGCTCAGATCTTCCTCTCCTTTCCCCCTCTGACCCCACCATCCCCTCCCGTATCTCTACCTGTCTGTCTGCTATCTCCTCCTGGATTCACTCGCATCACCTCAGACTCAACCGCTTTAAATCTTACCTCCTTTTCTTCCCCTCCTCATCTTCCCCTTCCTCTGATCTCTCTATCAACATTCCTCTGGAATCTACCACGCTCTCTACCTCCTTTGTGATACAGTTAATGATGTAACAATCCACTGTTCCTTTTTATTTAAACCTTCAGACATCATGGTATCTAATCTATTTATCTATTTATTCTCTTTTATTCTTCTATTCTTGCACATTATCTAATTTTATTTTTTCTTAAATCACAAACTTTACTTTTCCTTGTAAAGTGCTGAACTGTTGGTCCATTTACTTTTTTTATATCTAACATGTGGTTCTGCATTCTTTCATATAATGATGTACCTGTCTCTCCTACAAATTTTATTTCATTACATTTAATGCAAAATATACCATATATAATGTTGCTACTCTTGCATGGCAGATTTTTTAAGACTGAATATTCATTTTCTTTATTTGCAATTTCAATTTTATCTTTACCAATATGTTTGCACACTTTACTTTAATGCTTTTACAGGTATCAATGTACCTTAAAGTATCTATGATCCCTTTATGTTTACTGTGGACTATTTTTTATATATATATATATATATATATATTGTAAACGATCCTCGCACTCACGGAGTTCGTTGCCCCTTTAAAATAGACCCAGGACACAAAAATTGATTTTTTACGGCGCTGACGCGCACTTTTTAATAAACACAGAAATGAAAACAAAACAAACACCTAGCTCCCTCTTGGAGCTCTGACTAAACATAGACTGGTTCCTCACTAAACCACAGGACGGCTAAGCCGTTTACCTGACAAACACCAAAACGGGCTTCTCTCAGCACTCTCTTCAATACGACTGGACACACACGCAGCCGGGCTCTTCACTCAGCACTTCACCTTCAATACGACTGGACACACACGCAGTCGGGCTCTTCACTCAGCCCTTCACCTTCAATACGACTGGACACACACGCAGCCGGGCTCTTCACTCAGCACTTCACCTTCAATACGACTAGACACACACACAGTCGGGCTCTTCACTCAGCTGCCCCGATCAGTCTGGCTGCCTCTCTTAAATACCCTGCACCTGTCTCTAATTTATAATTACGACCAGGTGCCGAGGATTAACTAAATCATTAAAACAATTACACAATTAAACCCCATAACACCCAAATGTGCATTCTCACAAGGTTTTTAGCAGGGAAGGATTTTAACCCCCTCCCTGCTACCTTACAATATATATAATATATATATATATATATATATATATTTATACAAACAGTATTAAGTGTGCTGTATTTAAGTAAGTATGGTCTTTGAAGCAAATGCTTCTTTTTGCAGTGGCTGCTGTATGGGGCTGAAGATGATAACTGTAATGATGATGTTAAGATGAATTTTTCTTGTTTCCTTTCACCAGGCTTTGTGCACCTCAAAGGAGCCCCATATGGTGCTCTGTGTCCGTGTCATTACCACATTACAGACTCTGTCTGCCAGCCAAAGGTAGAGCACTGCTGCTGTAGACAACGATGCAACTGGAATCGTCTAAGGTCAACAGTGCCATAATTACTTTAAAATGTCAGCGTACAATAAAATACAACAGTTCATCTGGCAGAAAGCAAATTAGCTTTGACCACAGCGTAATTACCCTTTTCTGCAGTACCATTAGAAGAGATCAAATCTCCACATTCAGTGTTTGAGGAAAGGCCATCAGAGCACACTCTACCTGACAAGGATGCACATTTGCCATTTTGCGCTGTAATTAATTGTCCTTATAATAGAATTTTTTTTATATTTGACTCTGGAATTGAAAAGTGTAATAACCTGCTGGCTTAATCTTAACCATTTAAGGACCACACTTCTCTGATCATTTTTCTTCTCCATAAGACACTGCTTTGATTAGCATTTTAATATAACAACAATAAAACAAACAAACAAAAAAATACACATGAAAAATGTGTCTACATTTCTAACTTCTATTAATTCAATTAGCATATTTCTTTAACTTAACTGAGGTGGTTTGTTTCTTTATACTCCTAAGACACAGATTTATATAAGTAATATAACACATCTTCAGCTATGTTGTAAGGACTAGTCCACAGGAAATCCTTACCCTTTGTATTACATTTGAATTATGGAGCTGATATTGTAATAGCAACTTTTAAAAAATACCAAATAACAAAATCTACCATAACGTTGTGCAATTAATTAGTACTAAGATTGCACTAAATACCACCCATCCATTATCTGTAACTGCTTAATCCTAATAAGTGTTGTGGTGAGCCAGAGCCTGGCCTGGCAGACAGGGGCACAAGACAGGACTACACCCTGAACAGGACACCAGTCCATTGTAGGGCAACTAAGAGAGGCCAATCCACCGAGCCAGTACGTCTTTGGACTGTGGAAGGAAACCACAGTACCCAGAGAAAACCCATGCAAACACAAGGAGCACAGGCAAACTCCACACAGATAGACCCCTGAGGCCAGAATTGAACCCAGGACCCTGGAGCTCTGAGGCAGCGGCACTAACCAGCACACCACCATGCCACCCTGCACTAAATACCAATTACCATATTTTATCATCTTTGTTTAAAGAGCCAGTTCTATTTTAGGTTTGTATTCATATTTACATTGTTACAATTTGGATCTCATTTTGAAAGCCACTGTACATATTGTTTTTTTTTTTTGTTTTTTTAAGAAACCTTCAAGGATGTTATTAAAATCAGACTGTGACCATTTCGATTTCTGCACTGGTACAGATAATGGCATTATCTGCATAAAAATGTATTTTGTTAATTTTCAAATTGATGGTAAGACGTTAACAAAAACAAAAGGGTAGAGGGCCACTGTCTCCACCCCTGGGGGCTCCTCTGTTATCACCGCTACAATCTAAGTATTGTTGTTAATAGGTATAAACTGCATTCATAAGAACATAAGAACATAAGAAAGTTTACAAACGAGAGGAGGCCATTCGGCCCATCTTGCTTGTTTGGTTGTTAGTAGCTTATTGATCCCAAAATCTCATCAAGCAGCTTCTTGAAGGATCCCAGGGTGTCAGCTTCAACAACATTACTGGGGAGTTGATTCCAGACCCTCACAATTCTCTATGTAAAAAAGTGTCTCCTATTTTCTGTTCTGAATGCCCCTTTTTCTAAACTCCATTTGTGACCCCTGGTCCTTGTTTCTTTTTTCAGGCTGAAAAAGTCCCTTGGGTCGACACTGTCAATACCTTTTAGAATTTTGAATGCTTGAATTAGGTCGCCACGTAGTCTTCTTTGTTCAAGACTGAACAGATTCAATTCTTTTAGCCTGTCTGCATATGACATGCCTTTTAAGCCCGGAATAATTCTGGTCGCTCTTCTTTGCACTCTTTCTAGAGCAGCAATATCTTTTTTATAGCGAGGTGACCAGAACTGAACACAATATTCAAGATGAGGTCTTACTAGTGCATTGTACAGTTTTAACATTACTTCCCTTGATTTAAATTCAACACTTTTCACAATGTATCCGAGCATCTTGTTAGCCTTTTTTATAGCTTCCCCACATTGTCTAGGTGAAGACATTTCTGAGTCAACAAAAACTCCTAGGTCTTTTTCATAGATTCCTTCTCCAATTTCAATATCTCCCATATGATATTTATAATGTACATTTTTATTTCCTGCGTGCAGTACCTTACACTTTTCTCTATTAAATGTCATTTGCCATGTGTCTGCCCAGTTCTGAATCTTGTCTAGATCATTTTGAATGACCTTTGCTGCTGCAACAGTGTTTGCCACTCCTTCTACTTTTGTGTCGTCTGCAAATTTAATTCTATGGTTAAGTAAGAGCTATACCAAGATACAACTCAGTCTTCTTGTACATTTGTTTTTCATTAAAAATGGATCTGACCTAAAATTTTATCAACTAGAATTCTGTTGTGCACACGTTTGTTTAATAATTTTTTTTTTAAAAAAAACATTAGAATCAGAAGTAAAAGCAACTCATTTTGAGATTGTCGTCATGCAACAAAGTTTTCATACAAGAGATTTCCTTTACCACATATTTCCTATTTTAATAAATCCAATAGGTCTGAATATACAGTGTTTTCACAAGGGAATTGTAACGTGTTTCCGCCTTATAAAATCAGCTTTACATTTCAATGTAACAGCACCCTACTGGTCTGTTTTTAAGCATTACAAGTATGGAGAGTTTAAATGTAAAGAAAAGTATTGAGAATTCTATCCTCACTATGGGAATACATCATGGCATATGCACCTTCCAATATAGAAGTTAACAGTGCATGCTTGTTTATGTTCAAACAACTCAATCTGTAAAGGCTATTTCAGCACGCAGAATTGGCAATGAATGAATGGCAATGAATGAATGATGAGGATTGCAATTGCAGATGATTTATGAACTGTGTGGGCGCTCACGGCCCGATGACTGTGGAGGGCACTCAGGGTCATAGTGAAAGAGAAAATTGGCCGGAGCCCTCGTCCGTGGGTGCCCGACGGCTACCTGCACGAGGCCAGCTGAAAATAAACATGAACAGTTACATACATCCCAGTGCCGCAGATAGGAAGCGGCTATGGGCCACCTCCCCCCACAACGAGGCACGCTGCGAGGTGGCGCCTGGAGGAAGGAGGCCGAAACAAAAGAAGTGACATGAAAGAATAACACACAGAGCTTTTATGCCCTTGCTGATGACGTATTGGTTAGGGGCGGATTCCCCTTGCAGAAAAGCAACCAAGTTTACACGTTTTAAAATAGCACCTATCATACTCTTCAGAATATACTATGCATCCTGTGTATAACATTCATGTACACTGAGGAGTTTTCCTACCATGAGTAAAACACCATAGTTTACTATATAGAATTCTATAATTCAGGAGACTGTGTACATCTTATAAAATGTTCAGTCAATATATAACACACACATCTTGTTATTCTCTAAAAATTACGGTATATATTTCATTGTGCTTAAAAAATACTCTACCATTAATTATTTTTTGCATCCAGTTTTCCAATAAGTATATGACTTCATGGAAAGACCCATTATAGGTTCTTCTAGGGTTTTCGTTTTACTTTCGGATCACTGAATTCAACTAACTATTGTTAAGTTTTGTTAGATAAGAACATTGGAGCATATATAGCAGTAGTATCTGAATACAGATCAAAAGTGTTACAATTCATTTCTTGAATATAAGAACATAAAAACATTTACAAATGAGAAGAGGCCATTCCAACAGTATGTCTCCTTCCTTGCAGCTGATTGATTCCAAAAATTTGTAAAGTAAGATCTTGAAGGATCCCAAGAATCCCAGTGATTCAACATCAACAGCATGGCTTGACAGCCCACTGTATACCCTCGCCACTCTTTTTGTCTGTCTGTATACACATATGGGCTAAAGTTCCCTGAACAGTTCATATGACTATCAGTGTTTGAACCTGTGCAGGAGCAGTACAGCATTGCTTCTTCAAATTGATTAGTGTAGTCACACTCTTTCAAATGCTTCCTTATATTTTCAGTTTTGTCCTGATTCTAATTAGGCCTTTAATGGTCCCTGAAGTTAAACCAATTACAATTTACTGTGACACACAGTATGGAGATAATTATCTGAGATTCAGAGCCAACTAGTGCTTACTTTGCAACATCAAAACAGGCACACTGGTACCTAAACATTTGTTTACCTTGTCTCCAGTGATACCTCTGGAGCAGGGAAATACCCAACTTATAGCAGCAGTTTACTGCTTGAACATGGGACAAATTGCTGATCAATTTTTAGTAATCAGTCAAAGGATTTGCATAATACAATAGGCATAATTACATTATCTGTTAACCTGCCACACAAATGTACTGCAAACTGGATCTTTGCCTCATAGCAAAATAATAAAACCAAACATGTATTTATTTTTCATTTGGAATAATCAACACCTTTTCATTTATATGCAACTTTAAATTGTGCTCATCTCATAGAGTATATATTTTGGAAGTATTTATTTAATATAATGCTTTAAACAAACAGTGCAATATTAGATAGATAATAATATAATGCTGCATCAATAAAAAAAAATAAAAAAAAGATTATTTGTATTTTTTGTTATTATGAAGTATCATTGCCAAGTGTATCAATTTTCTTATTGGCTTTGATAGTGATGCCTAGATACCTTCTACTGGTGTCTTGTTAAACTAATCCTAATTGTTTCAAATAAGAGAATGCTTTGAAATTAGCAGAGAGAATAGGAAAATGGAAGAGCTAAGTTAGGAAAGTTGAGAACAGAAGGGGGGCGTTCAAGTATTATATCTACAAGATCCAATTCTTATATTTTCAAAGGAATTTAAGTTAGCAAGAATTGTGTTCCCATTTTAAACTGTTGTATAAATGCCACTCCTCTATAATAGACAATTAAGTGCACTGCACACGTACTGTTCTCAACACCCACAAAAGATATAAAATGAATAAAGCGTAAGAAACCTGTAGTCCTTGTTCTGATCCTCATCAGAACTAATTAAAATTACTTCATTCTCCAACTGGTGCATCTGTTCGTGGTGACCCTTCCAACAACAACAGGCATTTAAGTGGCAAGATAATTAACATTTCAAATTAATGTTAAACATGACTTTGTTTTCCAACTCAAGTTTACAGGGGGAAAAAATGCTTTCCTCACAAAACTGGCAATAGAGTACAGTATAATCATTAAAATTCAAGGTCAGCCTTTTAGCTTTGTGAATGCATGCTAATAACCACCTATTTAGAAGGAAACAACTTTATTGTAAATTGTGTTTCCTGGGTTATTGAAATTAATTATAAACACTTCAGAAGGAATAGGTGGGACATTTCAGTGAAAAGGCTACATTCTTTTTCAAAAGCTTACAGTAATTGTGGTTGCTCTTGGAAACACTTGAGAAACAATACACATATTTACACTAGAGGCGGGAAGCTCAGAGGATGGGTAATGAAATAACTATTATTACAAACAGAATCCAGTCCCTTCAGATATAAATGTGTTACCTAGGTTTTCAATAATTACATGTAACATCAAATTATTTATTCTATTCATTCCCTAAATCTTTGTAACCTTTGAATACTTTAGCCCTCTATTTTTCTAAGCGTGACATTAATTTTAGCAGTGTGGATTTAATTGAAACGGATGTTACTTAGTGTACTGTATACTGCAATGTAACAGTTTTGCTGTTCATCCTTCACTGCTAAAATGCAAGGAATCTGAAGTGCTTACTTAATAAGAACATAAGAACATAAGAAAGTTTACAAACGAGAGGAGGCCATTCGGCCCATCTTGCTCGTTTGGTTGTTAGTAGCTGATCGATCCCAGAATCTCATCAAACAGCTTCTTGAAGAATCCCAGGGTGTCAGCTTCAATAACATTACAGGGGAGTTGATTCCAGACCCTCACAATTCTCTGTGTAAAAAAGTGCCTCCTATTTTCTGTTCTGAATGCCCCTTTGTCTAATCTCCATTTGTGACCCCTGGTCCTTGTTTCTTTTTTCAGGCTGAAAAAGTCCCTTGGATCGACACTGTCAATAGCTTTTAGAATTTTGCATGCTTGAACTAGGTCGCCACGTAGTCTTCTTTGTTCAAGACTGAACAGATTCAATTCTTTTAGCCTGTCTGCATATGACATGCCTTTTAAGCCCGGAATAATTCTGGTCGCTCTTCTTTGCACTCTTTCTAGAGCAGCAATATCTTTTTTATAGCGAGGTGACCAGAACTGAACACAATATTCAAGATGAGGTCTTACTAGTGCATTGTACAGTTTTAACATTACTTCCCTTGATTTAAATTCAACACTTTTCACAATGTATCCGAGCATCTTGTTAGCCTTTTTTATAGCTTCCCCACATTGTCTAGGTGAAGACATTTCTGAGTCAACAAAAACTCCTAGGTCTTTTTCATAGATTCCTTCTCCAATTTCAGTATCTCCCATATGATATTTATAATGTACATTTTTATTTCCTGCATGCAGTACCTTACACTTTTCTCTATTAAATGTCATTTGCCATGTGTCTGCCCAGTTCTGAATCTTGTCTAGATCATTTTGAATGACCTTTGCTGCTGCAACAGTGTTTGCCACTCCTCCTATTTTTGTGTCGTCTGCAAATTTAACAAGTTTGCTTACTATACCAGAATCTAAATCATTAATGTAGATTAGGAATAGCAGAGGACCTAATACTGATCCCTGTGGTACACCATTGGTTACCACACTCCATTCTGAGGTATTTCCTCTAATCAGTACTTTCTGTTTTCTACATGTTAACCACTCCCTAATCCATGTACATGTGTTTCCTTGAATTCCAACTGCGTTCAGTTTGAGAATTAATCTTTTGTGCGGGACTTTGTCAAAAGCTTTCTGGAAATTTAAATAAACCATGTCATATGCTTTGCAATTATCCATTATCGATGTTGCATCCTCAAAAAAATCAAGCAAGTTAGTTAGACACGATCTCCCTTTCCTAAAACCATGTTGACTGTCTCCCAGGACCCTGTTACCATATAGGTAATTTTCCATTTTGGATCTTATTATAGTTTCCATAAGTTTGCATATAATAGAAGTCAGGCTTACTGGTCTGTAGTTACCTGGTTCAGTTTTGTTTCCCTTTTTGTGGATCGGTATTACGTTTGCAATTTTCCAGTCTGTCGGTACCACCCCTGTGTCAAGAGACTGCTGCATGATCTTGGTTAGCAGTTTGTAAATTACTTCTTTCATTTCTTTGAGTACTACTGGGAGGATCTCATCCAGCCCAGGGGATTTGTTTATTTTAAGAGCTCCTAGTCCCTTTAACACTTCTGCCTCAGTTATGCTAAAGTTATTTAAAACTGGATAGGAACTGGATGACATGTGGGGCATGTTGTCAGTATCTTCCTTTGTAAAAACTTGTGAAAAGTAATCATTTGATATATTTGCTATTTTTTTTCTTCATCTACGATTTTGCCATTTGTACCTCTTAAACATTTAATCTCCTCTTTGAATGTTCTCTTGCTGTTGTAATATTGGGAAAACATTTTGGAATTGGTTTTAGCTCCCTTAGCAATGTTCATTTCTATTTCTCTCTTGGCCTTTCTAACTTCCTTTTTGACTTGCGTTTGCAGTTCCGTGTACTCTTTCTGCGTACTTTCTTTTTGGTCCTTTTTTAATGCTCTGTAAAGTGCCTTTTTTTGCTGAATATTTTTTTTAATTGATCTATTAAACCATTTTGGCAATTTAGTTTTACATTTAGATTTGTCTACTTTAGGGATATAATTTTTTTGCCCCTCTAGTACTACATTTTTGAAGAACAACCATCCTTCTTCTGTGGGTGTTTCCTCTATTTTACTCTAGTCTACTTCTGTTAGTCTCTGTTTCATACCTTCATAGTTTGCTTTTCTAAAATTGTAAACCTTAACTTTAGTCATTACTTTTGGGGTTTTAAAAAGCACTTCAAATGAGACCATGTTGTGGTCTGAGTTTGCTAGTGGTTCTCTGACCTCTGTTTTAGTTATTCTGTCTTTGTTATTTGAAAAGACTAAATCAAGGCATGCCTCCCCTCTAGTCAGTGCCTTGACAAATTGTGTTAGGAAGCAGTCATTTGTCATTTCCAACATTTCAACTTCATCCGTCGTGCTCCCCACCGGGTTTTCCCATTTTATATGGGGGAAGTTGAAATCCCCCATTAGTATTGTTTCTCCTTTGCTACGTGCATTTCTAATGTCATTGTATAACAGATTATTTTGCTCACCATCTGAACCTGGCGGTCTATAGCATGCTCCTATTATTATGCCCTTTGAATTTGTGTCCGTTACTCTGACCCATATTGATTCGGCTTTGTTTACTTTGTCCAGGTTTAACACCTGGGCTTGAAGACTGTTTCTTATGTATAGCGCTACCCCTCCACCTCTTCTGTCCTGCCTGTCTTTCCTATCAGTGTATACTCACAAATATTATATTCGTCCCAATCACTCTCAGACAACCAAGTTTCTGTAACACCTATCACATCATAGTTACTTGTCAATGCAGTAGCTTCAAGTTCTAAAATTTTGTTTCTGATACTTCTAGCATTTAGATAAATACATTTAATGGTTGCCTTACCTGAGTTGTCCTTGTTTTGATGCCGTCTCCCTTCTGTTTTTTTGTTGATTTCTCCCCCCTTCCTTTCTAGTTTAAATGCTTCTGAACCTGCTCGAGGATCTTTTCTCCAAATAGACTGGTTCCCTTTTTATTTAAGTGCAATGTATGTATATGCCTAACTCTAACCCTAACCCTAACACAGAACCCTTTAACAGACTTCCTCAGCTTGAAAATTCCCCTGCCACTTAAGTTACAGTTTGTATCTTAGTTTAAGGGACATGCAATGTACAAATTAAAGTAATTTGATTGTAAAGGGAAATTATAACAGGTGCAATTACAGAAAGAGTGATTAAAGCATCACTCTCTTACCTTTCTGAATGAAACAAATCATTCATTATAGTTACAGCGCAGAGGAAAATATGGGCCTGAAGTAATTCAGCCAGTATTGGTCTTCTGACTTACATTAGACCCAAGGACTGAGAATCAAAAGGATGCTTCTTTGGATCAGGTGTAAAGTGATTAAAGAAACATTCTTTGAATCCAATTAAAAGTCACAGTTTTGTTCCATGTGACACCTATCTAACAGAAAGAAGATTACAATCCTGTTCATTAATTTTATCACTAACATAAACTTTAAATATGCATATGATCAGTGTATGGGACTTCCAGGGCAGCTTAAAATGACTGCAACCTGTAATTACTGTTCCAGTACTTGATTATAATAATCTGATTGCAATTATTCAATGATTTTAATACAAGCCCCAAGCTACATAACAATAATTCAAGTGCAGTGATTGGGAACATGTTTCTGTTTGGCTGTAACATTTTTAATCCGTACTTACTCAGGGATCTGGATACAGAAATGTTCCTGTAATTAAGCAACATGTATGCAGTCAAGTAGAATAACTTTATGGGATGTGAATTTAATTAAAGTGAAGATACTGTATAAGTCATCATGGATCAGGGGTCTATCTTCCTAAATGGTAAGCAGACGGTCTGTTTTGGTCATTGCACATACAGCACAGCTCAACCCGTTTCAGCGGTATGAGACCAATTTCAGTAAATGTGCTGCAAAAATCTTAAATAATCTTCCAAGCATAAAATGCCAGAAAGGCACTGAGGGGTTTAATATATTGCTACAATCATGAAACATTATAAAAAACCTAGACACCCACATCATAAAATTATTTTTTTACTTTTGTATCCACAATCAACGCTGTAATAATAACACTTAGGAAAATACATATCCTATCAAACACACAGACCTTTTTAAAATACCATTTACAGTGCTATTTTTCATGTCCTTTTATAAACATGTCTAAAATATATTTTTTATTTTTATGATAGTTATATTTAGCAATGTGCACAGAATACAGATTTAAGATATATTTAACGTGTAACCATGTACTTACAATAGTTGGACACTAGTAATGTCTTAAAGGGGAAGTTATTTTAGCCACTCTCAAAATGTATGCACATAGTTATTATGTATCCTAGTTGTAAAGTTAAAGGATAAAAACCCAGGAGACCAAGAAGGCAAATATAAACAAGGAACTCTAATTTATTGATCTAAACAGTGGTGGGTCTTAATACCACCACTCTAAAATGTATACGCCTGAATCTCATTTATGTTAATACTGAAAAGAACATTACAAAAAAAAAAAAAAAAAAAACTGGATTAATACAGAGTTAAATCATGTAAATCATAGTGTTATTTTGATCATTAAAATAGAGTCCAAGATGCTCCCCACACAACCCAGTAAAATGAAATATCAATAGGCAACTAGAATCAACAGATCATTGTTTTCACACTGTATAACTGTCTTACAAATTGTCACAAAATATAAATTGTAACTGTAATAGTAGATTATTGTAATGTATTAAGAACCAGTCAGAAACATTGCCTCATACTTATCATGCTGTTTATATACAGAAAAGCCAATATGCTACAGTTAATCCCATGAAGTACAGGGCAGGTCGAGTGTGGAATGTAAACTCACCTTTTTGTCACAGCAGCTTGTAACATCACTTTAAAACAGAGACGCATTTAAAAAAAAAAAAAAAAAAAAAAAAAAAAAAACAGGAATTCAATACCTTCCCAAAACTATGAGTGTGCTCATCCAGGCTGAATCAGTTCCTTAAACAGATAGCAAACCTGGGGTTCATGCTATAGGATTCTCACTCTGGTTTTTTACCAGCTCTGCTTAATCATTGGTTTCATGGGAATTTAAACTTTGACAGATTGAAACAGAAAAAGAAAACAAACTTCATAAAGCTTAATCACGTTAGCCAAAGCATGAATCACATGTGAATGCCCCTCCTAATCCAGCAAGCTTCATTACCTGAAACCATCAAAGTAATCCTGACTAAAGAAGAAAGGAATGAACTGAATTGAAAAGATTTGTAATTGAATTATATTTCATCACTGGGCCAATTGAAACTGCATTCTACTGGAACACCCAGGTACAACTGGTTTCACATGACACAGAGAGGACTGAGGCTGACACCTGGGCCTTGCAATAACCAGCCTTGCTGGGGAATTGGGACTCACACTGGATTAAAACCACACAAATTAAAAAAAAACACACAGGCAGATTCTAAAATGTGCTTTGCTGAAATTTAATTCAGCTGGTTTAGAGCATGTAATTTGGAGTTAACTAAAGCATTGTCTAAAAATAAAATAACAATAATGAACAATATTATAAAAAAGCACTATTATTATAATGTCACATAATAATAGCAATACTAATACTACTATTACTGCTACTACAAATAATAATAATAATAATAATAATAATAATAATAATAATAATAATAATAATAATAATAATAATAATAATAGTTAATACACACACAAACTAAGTATAAGACTAATACACACACACACACACACACACACACACACACACACACACACAATATATCATGTATTATATTAAAAATTGTATAAACTTTACTGTAGTTATTACAGAATCTGTCAATCTATAATTGTCTCTTATTTAAAAAAAATCTCCCTCTTTTAACTGTGTTTGGTTTCTATTTTGAGTTACATACAATGTTATTTCATAAAGAATTACTAGAAAGAAACTTCAAGAAATCGTACACAAACAGACAGACGTCTATGACATGTTGAAACGCTTGTCAAAGATAATTTGAATTTATACATATATTATGATTGACTGTACATAGTTTCTCCAAAATGTTTTTGTCTCTGAGAAAGAAATACTTTACAAGCAAACTGTGATTAAAAACACTTCTCTTGGAGAGCGGCCAGGTGCTCTGGAACTGTAGAGCTGCAAAAAACAACAGGCTGGCATGAGCTGCCCTCCTGGTAAGTCTTTCTCTAATATTGCTGAACATGCAACGAGTTCCTGCTGCAACGATGGAGCAGATTAGCAGCAGAACATTGTTAGAGCCTCGCACTTGAATCCAAAATTCAGGCTACAATTTGCAAAATGACCTGACCTTCCAAAGGCCCTCTCTTTTCTATAATCCACTGCAAGATCAGCCCCTCAAAGACAATTGAAGACAAAGCATAGTTCCTATTTTTTATGGTTAATAAAACAAATACAAAACAAACAGATCATTCTACCCAACAACTGAACCAGTAATCTATGGTCGTCTTAAACATTTACAACAAACACCCACAACCACTGCGGGTATGTTTAAATACTCTTTGTCCTTGGATCTGAAAACATTATCTGTAAAGGGGCATGACAGAAAATTGAGCCTATATACAGATTTTACAACAGGCATAATAAGGGGCAGTTACACTATACATTCATAAGGTAAGCTGTGCATTAATCACAATAAAGCAAACATGTTTTATTGTGTGGTAAATTACATGCTGGGATTCTTGTGCCTTTAAAAACTACCAATAAGCAGTGACTTTCACATCACTGCTTAGGTCAGTCTTTCTTTATGTAAATAATAATCTCTTTTATAAGCAACAATCCAACAATTAGGTCTTTTCACAGAGCGAATATCAACCATCTAAGTACATGCATAATGTAAGACTAAGTGGTAACCCTTAGGTTGTAGAGAACTACAGTTCTGCATGCACACTGTATGTGAACAATTCTCCCAAGTACTACTTGCTAGGAGGGAGGTGAAAAGAATTGCAGCCAATGAACAAAGGATATGACCCTGTAAAAGAAAATGAAATGAGCCACAGAATCGAAGCTAGTGATTTCAAGGACCGTCCATTATGTGGAGGAGGTTCTTACATATGTAAAAAAAAAAGAAGAAAAAAAGAAGAAATGAATCAGTGCACCACAAACTGCTCCTTTCTTCAGTAGGTGGAGTTTGCAACTCCAACATTCAATTGATCTGTTTCCAAATAACCTACAGAAAAAAAGGAAGATTAAGTCCTTAACAAGAGCAGTTTCCACAGTGTAACACACAAAGAGAAGGATTCGGTAAAAAGATGAGAAGGCAAGCCGCATTGTCAGACCCACTTAAATCTTATTTCCAATTCACTAAATGTGTTATTTGACTTGGCAAGTGAGCTGGTATGTGTATTAGATCAGCGGGGAACCTAATAAGGGAGATGCCAAGTTTGCAGCAGCCCCTCTGAGCAGCATTAGCCTCGGCTAGTGACCTTAAGCAAAGTGGGTGGTTCAGACCGAAAAAGAGAATGGCATTATCCTCCGCTTGAAGTTCAGTCCCCATTCATGGGCTATTCCAATACAATCACAACAGCTAAAAACGAGTTCAGTATGAGTCTAAACCTGAGTTTATTTTGTTATAGCTACCTTCAAATAACACGCAACAAAAACGAAAGAATCTTAGTCAAAAGCCCTTTTATTGCAGCTGAAAAATCTGCTTTAAATGGTTTCACCCCCTGTTCAGCTTCACTAGTTAACAAACAAGTCCATAGTTAACAGTAAGTAGAGTATAGTCACAATAATTGTATGTAAACACTATTCATTTTAACCATCTTTGTTATGCAGCATAAGGATGGTGAGCAGAAAAACAAATAAACAAACATGAAAAAGTGATAAAAGGCAATGTTGTATATTTGTATTGTAACCGCATTAAAACCAGTTGTTTTACATATTCAAAATATAGATACATAATTTAGGCAATTATATAAAAACAAAAAACAAATGAATAACATCAGAAAAAAAAAAACATACACAAAGGGCTTTTGTGGTTCCTTTTTTTCCCCTGTATAACTCTCTCTATAATCTTGTATACTATGCAATTACACTGTAGTGTACTATCAGGAATACTGTAACTTGTATATAACACATATTGGATAATATGAATGAAACAGTGTTTTATACTTTGAAAATTGTGGTACTCTGTAACAGGTGTTTTGTGTTGCTGCTTCCCCCAACCCACCTTGCTATTTATGAAAACTCAGTAAGAGTTTAAAAAGACAAAAAAAAAAAAAAAAAAAAAAAAAACTACTGAAATACTTTCTAAAAATATGTGTTTAACCTGTTCTTGTTGTACATATTTTCTAGTATGTTTCTTTTCTAGATTTTTGAACATGAATAAGATATAATCAATTAACAAATTAATTTGTCTATTGATAGCAATGTTATGACTTGTTATTCTTTTAACAATACATTGCAATAGTAATTGCAGGGGTAACGCTATACATAAGAAACAGTCCTGAAGCCCAGGTGTTAAACCTGGACAAATAAAACAAAGCCAAATCAACATGGATCAGAATAATGGACAAAAATTCAAAGGGCATAATAATAGGAGCATGCTATAGACCGCCAGATTCAGATGGTGAGCAAAGTAATCTGTTATACAATGACATTAGAAATGCATGTAGCAAAGGAGAAGCCGTACTAATGGGGGATTTCAACTTCCCCCATATAAAATGGGAAAAACCGTTGGGTAGCATGATGGATGAAATTGAAATGGTGGAAATGATAAATGACTGCTTCCTAACACAATTTGTCAAGGCACCGACTAGAGGGGAGGCATGCCTTGATTTAGTCTTTTCAAATAACGAAGACAGAATAACTAAAACAGAGGTCAGAGAACCATTAGCAAACTCAGACCACAACATGGTCTCATTTGAAGTGTTTTTTAAAACCCCAAAAGTAATAACTAAAGCTAAGGTTAACAATTTTAGAAAAGCAAACTATGAAGGTATGAAACAGAGACTAACAGAAGTAGATTGGAGTAAAATAGAGAAAACATCCACAGAAAAAGGATGGTTGTTCTTCAAAAATGTAGTACTAGAGGCGTAAAACAATTATATCCCTAAAGTAGACAAATCTAAATGTAAAACTAAATTGCCAAAATGGTTTAATAGATCAATTAAAAAAAAATATTCAGCGAAAAAAGGCACTTTACAGAGCATTAAAAAAGGACCAAAAAGAAAGTACGCAGAAAGAGTACACGGAACTGCAAACGCAAGTCAAAAAGGAAGTTAGAAAGGCCAAGAGAGAAATAGAAATGAACATTGTTAAGGGGGCTATAACCAATTCCAAAATGTTTTTCCAATATTACAACAGCAAGAGAACGTTCAAAGAGGAGGTCAAATATCTAAGAGATACAAATGGCAAAATCGTTGATGAAGAAAAAAAAAAAAGCAAATATATTAAATGATTACTTTTCACAAGTTTTTACAAAGGAAGATACAGACAACATGCCCCACATGTCATCCAGTTCCTATCCAGTTTTAAATAACTTTAGCATAACTGAGGCAGAAGTGTTAAAGGGACTAGGAGCTCTTAAAATAAACAAATCCCCTGGGCCGGATGAGATCCTCCCAGTAGTACTCAAAGAAATGAAAGAAGTAATTTACAAACCGCTAACCAAGATCATGCAGCAGTCTCTTGACACAGGGGTGGTACCGACAGACCGGAAAATTGCAAACGTAATACCGATCCACAAAAAGGGAAACAAAACTGAACCAGGTAACTACAGACCAGTAAGCCTGACTTCTATTATATGCAAACTTATGGAAACTATAATAAGATCCAAAATGGAAAATTACCTATATGGTAACAGGGTCCTGGGAGACAGTCAACATGGTTTTAGGAAAGGGAGATTGTGTCTAACTAACTTGCTTGATTTTTTTGAGGATGCAACATCGATAATGGATAATTGCAAAGCATATGACATGGTTTATTTAAATTTCCAGAAAGCTTTTGACAAAGTCCCGCACAGAAGATTAATTCTCAAACTGAACGCAGTAGGGATTCAAGGAAACACATGTACATGGATTAGGGAGTGGTTAACATGTAGAAAACAGAAAGTACTGATTAGAGGAAAAACCTCAGAATGGAGTGTGGTAACCAGTGGTGTACCACAGGGATCAGTATTAGGTCCTCTGCTATTCCTAATCTACATTAATGATTTAGATTCTGGTATAGTAAGCAAACTTGTTAAATTTGCAGACGACACAAAAATAGGAGGAGTGGCAAACACTGTTGCAGCAGCAAAGGTCATTCAAAATGATCTAGACAAGATTCAGAACTGGGCAGACACATGGCAAATGACATTTAATAGAGAAAAGTGTAAGGTACTGCATGCAGGAAATAAAAATATACATTATAAATATCATATGAGAGATACTGAAATTGGAGAAGGAATCTATGAAAAAGACCTAGGAGTTTTTGTTGACTCAGAAATGTCTTTATCTAGACAATGTGGGGAAGCTATAAAAAAGGCTAACAAGATGCTCAGATACATTGTGAAAAGTGTTGAATTTAAATCAAGGGAAGTAATGTTAAAACTGTACAATGCACTAGTAAGACCTCATCTTGAATATTGTGTGCAGTTCTGGTCACCTCGCTATAAAAAAGATATTGCTGACTAGAAAGAGTGCAAAGAAGAGCGACCAGAATTATTCCGGGCTTAAAAGGCATGTCATATGCAGACAGGCTAAAATAATTGAATCTGTTCAGTCTTGAACAAAGACGACTACGCGGTGACCTAATTCAAGCATTCAAAATTCTAAAAGGTATTGACAATGTCGACCCAAGGGACTTTTTCGATCTGAAAAAAGAAACAAGGACCAGGGGTCACAAATGGAGATTAGACAAAGGGGCATTCAGAACAGAAAATAGGAGGCACTTTTTACACGGATAATTGTGAGGGTCTGGAATGAACTCCCCAGTAATGTTGTTGAAGCTGACACCCTGGAATCCTTCAAGAAGCTGCTTGATGAGATTCTGGGATCAATAAGCTACTAACAACCAAACAAGCAAGATGGGCTGAATGGCCTCCTCTTGTTTGTAAACTTTCTTATGTTCTTATGTTCTTATGTTCTGCTTAATTGATCAAAGCAGTCATGCAAAATATATCCACTCTGTGCTTTGAACTACTGCAAGAGGAGGAGTTATTACTACTGCAAGAGGAGCGGTTATTACTACTGCAAGAGGAAGAGTTATTACTAGTGCAAGAGGAGGGGTTATTACTACTGCAAGAGGTTGAGTTATTACTAGTGCAAGAGGATGGGTTATTACTACTGCAAGAGGAGGAGTTATTACTAGTGCAAGAGGAGGGGTTATTACTACTGCAAGAGAAGGAGTTATTACTACTGCAAGAAGTTGAGTTATTACTAGTGCAATAGGATGGGTTATTACTACAGCAAGAGGTTGAGTTATTACTAGTGCCAGAGGATGGGTTATTACTACTGCAAGAGGAGGGGTTATTACTACTGCAAGATGAGGGGTTATTACTACTGCAAAATGTGGAGTTATTACTACTGCAAGAGGTTGAGTTATTACTACTGTAAGAGGAGGGGTTATTACTACTGCAAGAGGAGGAGTTATTACTAGTGCAAGAGGAGGGGTTATTACTACTGCAAGAAGTTGAGTTATTACTAGTGCAAGAGGAGGGGTTATTACTACTGCAAGAGGTTGAGTTATTACTACTGCAAGAGGAGGGGTTATTACTACTGCAAGAGGAGGAGTTATTACTAGTGCAAGAGGAGGGGTTATTACTACTGCAAGAAGTTGAGTTATTACTAGTGCAAGAGGAGGGGTTATTACTACAGCAAGAGGTTGAGTTATTACTACTGCAAGAGGAGGGGTTATTACTACTGCAAGAGGAGGAGTTATTACTAGTGCAAGAGGAGGGGTTATTACTACTGCAAGAAGTTGAGTTATTACTAGTGCAAGAGGAGGGGTTATTACTACAGCAAGAGGTTGAATTATTACTACAGCAAGAGGTTGAGTTATTACTACTGCAAGAGGAGGGGTTGTTACTACTGCAAGAGGAGGGGTTATTACTATTGCAAGAGGAGGGGTTGTTACTACTGCAAGAGGAGGGGTTATTACTACTGCAAGAGGAGGGGTTATTACTACTGCAAGAGGAGGGGTTATTACTACTGCAAGAGGTGGGGTTATTACTACTGCAAGAGGAGGGGTTATTACTACTGCAAGAGGAGGGGTTATTACTACTGCAAGAGGTTGAGTTATTACTACTGCAAGAGGAGGGGTTATTACTACTGCAAGAGGAGGAGTTATTACTAGTGCAAGAGGAGTGGTTATTACTACTGCAAGAGAAGGGGCTATTACTATTGCAAGAGGGGGGTTATTACTACTGCAAGAGAAGTGGCTATTACTACTGCAAGAGGAGGAGTTATTACTACTGCAAGAGGATGGGTTATTACTACTGCAAGAGAAGGGGCTATTACTACTGCAAGAGGAGGGGTTATTACTACTGCAAGAGGAGGGGTTATTACTACTGCAAGAGGAGGAGTTATTACTACTGCAAGAGGAGGGGTTATTACTACTGCAAGAGGAGGGGTTATTACTACTGCAAGAGGAGGAGTTATTACTACTGCAAGAGGAGGAGTTATTACTACTGCAAGAGAAGGGGCTATTACTACTGCAAGAGGAGGGGTTTTTACTATTGCAAGAGGAGGCGTTATTACTACTGCAAGAGGAGGGGTTATTACTACTGCAAGAGGAGGAGTTATTACTATTGCTTTTGTCCACCCTTGTGAGGCAGGTGGGATTCATGATTACACTGTTCTTACTGTACCTTGTGGGTTTTATGTGTAACACTGAAAATCAAATTGAAGTATCTATACATTACCCTAGAGTCCAATATACAAGAGTTGTAACACAAGAATGATCAGTCACACACGTTATATGAAAAAAATATATACTATGCGTTTCATTTTCTCCATGATATAAACTTTTTAATAGAATGCAAAATCAAAACCAGGTCAAAGTAATTGCCTCTCCTCTCTGTGTAAATGTCTAAGCACAAGAGAGACTTTCTAGGGTATGACTCGTCTCACTAAGATATGTTACTTGATGTCATGATTTAACATTAGAGGGAGGCATAAATTAGACATGAAAAGACTTAAGTGGCCGGTATTATTTTAAACTGCAAGGAATTTTTAGGATGATAAATTCTGGAGACTGGAGAAAGGAAAGAAGAGTTAATGTGTGGCACAAAACAAAAGACAGCTGTAGATGAGTACAGAAAATGGTGTAACTAGCAGCATCTCAAGGGTCACGTCTTGTAAAAGTCAGAGTTGCTAGTATTTCTTGGCTCTTGCTCTTTCTGTGTGGTTTGAAGACAGATTGTTTTACAAGGTACATCGGTCTGCAGGGAATAGTAATTTCCTCTTTCCCACTACAACACAAATGTAACTTTTTAAACAGTTTATCTTTCATCGGAAATATATTACTTAGTGCACTAAGTAAACAACCACATATTTTGCCAGAATTATTGCTTCCTGAAGCTATTTTCAGATTTGTTCCCTGTGCTGGGCCTTCCATAATGTGAGTAGATACTGGAACTCTGATGTGTTTTTTTTTTTTTTTTTTTTTTATTGCAATCATGTCTGAGAAACATTTTGAAATATGAACTGCTATGGAATGTGAGGGATAAACTTTGGACACTGTCAGAAATTATACCAATTTCTCATTCAGCAATCTTGGGAATTCAAACAACCACAGCCCCTCCCCTCCCTTACACGTGGGAATATCTATAAGCCATGTGAAACACATTTTTTGTCTTTGTAGTTATTCAAAGCATACACTTCCCAAACAATTTCAAGTGCCAGCTAAACTTTCTGTGCACGCCAGGGATGTTCTTGTGGTTTGGGAATTCTAGTGGCAACTCTGAGAACCCAGATTACTGTAAGGAAAATATCCAAAAGGCTAGTAGGTTTATAATTTGGTGACAAATATACTGCATTTTTCCTGATGTCAATTGTTTAAATAAGAAGTTCCAACAGCCGAAGACATGGGGCAACAATAAAATTGACTTGAGAGAACCTGTGTTGCTAGAAGGCAGAGGTTCTTAAACTTCACTGAACTGCGACCCCCTTCTAGCATTAAATATGACTACGTGACCCCACTTGCAGAAAAGTTAGTATTGATAAGCAAAACATGCATTGCAAGGCAATATCAGCAAAACAAATATATAGCCATTAGTTATTTTTAATTATAAAAAAATAAATAAATACTAATTAAAATTAATAACATTATTAACTTAATGGGAGTGGTGAGCTTGCATGGATGGAAACGGAAAAGGCATGAGTGCTTTTAGAGCTGCAGATGTTAACTCTTCTTGTCGCACAGAAATCCAAAACTAAGCAAGAGGTTGTTGAGAAAAATCTCGTAACAAGAAAGGTCTATTAATTCTTCTTCTGCTGCTATAAGTGGAAAACTAGTAATTGCTGTTACTTATGTAATAAAAGGGTTTCTAATCCACCCCTCTGCTTTCTGATTCTTTTCAGGGAAATACTCTCAAAACTGAACCTGAAGGCTGTACAGGTGGCTGGCGATAACTGGTGGTAAGTTATTCTTTGACAAGGCACTCTCATCCAAAAAATTATCTAATAAAAAATACATTTTCCAGGCTGCCCCAGTTTATGCGATCGTACCAAAGCTTTCAATTTAGTCACTGAGAGAAAGGACAGATATATGGTGTCCTTGGAGTAACATGTTATATTTGAAGCGATCAGAAATATCTGTAACTACAAGCTTTTCATCTTTCCTCTTCATTACCCCCGTTTCCAACAGTTTTCTTCAGAAAACTGTATTTTTTTAATATTTATAAAGTAACTTTTTGAACTCACTTGTTCTGCTGATTGGCTGACACGGCATGTTGGTTGCTAGGTAACCACTTCAGAAAGTTATGACAAAGGCAAGTAGAGCGAGGGACTCATTGGGAGTAAAACTGAGAAAAAAAAGTGCCAATAATAATAAAAAATGTACGTACTTGTTTTTTTAAATTAAAAAAGTTTTTTTTTTGTTGTGTTTTTTTTTTTTTTGCGCAGGTTGTTGTGACCCCATTAAAAGCCACTTGTGACCCCGTTTAGGGTTGTGACCCACGGTTTATGAACCGCTGGTATAAGGTGAGGGTGTTAAAAACAACTCTCCTCTGACTCTCCCCAACCACCTATAGCGCTCTGACTCTCCCCATCCTCCTATAGTGCTCTAACTCTCCCCATCCTCCTATAGCGCTCTGACTCTCCCCATCCACCTATAGCGCTCTGACTCTCCCCATCCACCGATAGCGCTCTGACTCTCCCCATCCACCTATAGCGCTCTGACTCTCCCCATCCTCCTATAGCGCTCTGACTCTCCCCATCCACCTACAGCTCTCGGACTCTCCCCATCCACCTATAGCGCTCTGACTCTCCCCATCCACCGATAGCGCTCTGACTCTCCCCATCCACCTATAGCGCTCTGACTCTCCCCATCCACCTATAGCGCTCTGACTCTCCCCATCCACCTATAGCGCTCTGACTCTCCCCATCCACCTATAGCTCTCGGACTCTCCCCATCCACCTGCAGAGAACGCTTTCTTTGTAGTGTTGGGGGCTGCAGTCCATTGCTGTGTTGAGAAATTCTCACCTTAAAGCAACTACAGTTCCAGGAGGTTACTGTCGTGTTTGTCTTAAAGTTTAAGACAACCATGCATGCTTTTTTTTTTTTTTTTAACGTCCATAGTCACATAAAATGTAAACAGTGCAACTTCCATTGCATTTAGGTGAGGATGCTGCAGTCACAATTGATAATATTGCAATATGCAGCATTGATGCTAGGTCCTGCTCCAATAGGCTTTAGTGCAAAACACTGGGGTTACAGTTTGTGGTGATGCTTTAAAACAACTGACAGTTCATTAAAATACAACATGATATACGTTATGAATTTCCACACGTAAAAGTGGCATCAGAATATATGGGAAAATACAGTAGCGGGGAATAAGCAAAAGGCACCATCAAATGCAAGTTTTAAATAGACGCTCAGCATAGAAATATTGACGTTTGCATTAATATTTGCTTTTACTTCTCATACACATACTGCATTCGCTAGATACATGAAATGTCTTCAATAGCTAGTGGCTTCGAAAACAATACGTTATTTTGTCCTATTTCAAACAATCACTTTGTTTTTTCTGTCCTATTTAAAACACCAATGATCTCTTGTCAAGTGCAAAACAATTACCAATAAATACTGTAGATGTGAAAATTTAAATAGGAAACAAAATCTCATATTGTATATACAAAAAAAAAATAATCAGGTTTACTTGCTACATTTTAGTTACTAGTGCATTACAAAATGAAACTGTGTTATTTTGTTCCCTTTAAAACATAAAGCATACTTACAGGTCATCTACTTCAAAGCAGAACACATTGCTTTCTTCATCCCTAATCACTGAGACTCAGGCTCCAGCCAGCAATACAGGTTAATCAATCAGACGCCAGGCTATGGAACAGAATCTATCTCTGTATGACAAACTGCTTAGTTTAAAAAACTTAAGTTTGGAAGGTTAATTCAGAAAGCCAGGACACTTATGCATAATACAAATCGTTTTTGTTGGCACTTCTCTTCATGCCTCATGCCAAATTATATGGAATGAATTTAAATCTATTGCTTTACTTCATAGCATATAATTTTCTCCTATCTGCCTCAGGTGAGGTGGTCTCTAAATCAGTTCTGCACTGCCTTCCAATTGTGAATGGGGATCTGTTTTAAAATGTCTATTACATACCGAGCATCAAAAGAAACTTATCACTATTATAACACATTTAGTTTTTTTTAAAGTTATATAAATGATGGACATTGCCAAAATGTTTTTGGTTTCTTTTTAATCACGCGATCATTCATCCTTGACCATGACACGCGTGAGTGACTATGACTGAAGCACATGCACTTACTCGCCCAATTAGTGAGTCAGTTGATTGGACATTGGATATGGGGTGATTTGAGCTGTTGTTATTTTTCGAACACATCTACTGAATTTTATCCAAATATAAGTGATAAGTTTCTGTTGATGCTCAGTATACATTACTAAACAATGTTATCTGTCAATAGGTGTGGTGTGTTGCAGTGAAAATGATTCATTCTGCTTTTTTAACACTATACGTGTGATTGGAAATCCGTACAAATCCCGTACTTCATGCAAACAGTATTAATATCATAGATTCATGTGTTCTATTAAAATGTAATTTTATAAAGAAACTTTTCCCACACGATCTCCCAGTCTCTCAGTAACATTCTCCAGCAACACACTCGCCCAGATGTAATAAATGTAGAGATTCTCATTACTGAATCCCACAGTGGCGATCCTGTGCCTTTCTTTAGAACTGTGTTCGTAGCTACTTCACATGGTTCCTTGTAACTAAATATACCAAGAGGGTAATAAAATAATAAAAATAAACAATGTGGTTTCTGAGAATTTTAAATCAGCATGACATTGACAGGTCTAATAGAACACAGTAGTTTTGTTTCAGCAGGATGTTGATTCTATCTGATTTGCATCTGCTTTTACACAATGGACCTTAACTGTGTATTGGTTGAGCAAGGAGGGACTGAGAAGTCCCTGGGCCCTACTAGATGACTGGAAATACTTGTAATGCACTGCAGGCAGAACTGAATCTGCCATGCATTTAGATAAGCATCACATATCACATGCCCAATTGACGGGTCTCAATCGTGTGGAGGCACTGTGGAATAAACGTGATTCCTAATAACAAACACAAGTGGTCAAAAAGTCAGCTGTGTTGCTCTGAGTGCAATCACAAAAGTACAGTGTGCTGCTATTAACTGTATGTGGGGCCGAAACAATACACTAATACACAAATAACAACACTATCTGATGGTGACACATCACTGTCTGAAACTCACCATTGAGTTGGAATAAAACCTGCCTACTGTACAAGCCACTCCAATCAGAGCCTGGCCCCCAAAAAGATAGGGTTAGCCATAACAATATATGCTATTGTCTTTATGCTTATTCACACACAACTGAAGTTATAGCAGAACCCCTGTTATTTTACATACAGTAATGTCACAAGTCATTAGCCATCCAACATAATATTTGATGTACAGTATATGTACAAATTGAAATTTGACATACAGATAGAAAAACAGGGTGCCTCCATATGCCTCCAGATTCTGATGTCTCTGAATGTATTTAAACATATTAGCGTGACATACAGACATTAAACCTCCAAATACTTCCAGGTTATGACAGTTAGTATTTGTGCAAAATAAGTTATTTAACAAGTTTTGTGACAATTAGACAAGCAATTCTCTAGATATATGCAAAATTATGGCATACTGTGCATACAGTGGCAGCCAAGGCCAGCTATTGCACTGGTCATGGCTTTAACTGGATATGCACCTGCCTCCACTATATCAATTGATGGAGATAAAGTATGTTTTTAATAATGGTGTTTACAAGTTGCTTACAAAATGAATGTCAAGATTAATGTTCGGATGTAACATACGATACTTCATGAAGCTGAGGCTTGTAACAATTTTGAGAACACAGCGTTTTATTGCAAGGGGACTTCCCTGAAAACAAATGTTTGAATAAATGAAACAGAATGCATTACAATAGTCACATATCAGAGGGAATTTAGTTTGTCACTTATGAAAAATAGTTCCCACAACCACATCAATGTCCCCAGAACAAATTTCCTCAGACACATGATGCTGAGGGTGATGGTTGGTGGAGTGTGGCTAAGTTGTGCTGTAAGCTGGATGTGAACAAGTGACCTTTCAGCCCAGAGCCGAAGGAGATACCTGGGAGCCACCAACTCTCACACTGTTACACAAATCCGTTTAGGTCATACATGCCAAAGGGAATGCGATGGACATATATTCTGAATTGTACATTTCAATCAGATGACTGCACTATCAAGAATGCTGATCTCTGGTTTTTATCAATCTTTTTATTTTTTATTTATCTGACAACCCTACATATCTATTTAATTGCTCCCATATGCCAGACTAACTCAGCTACTTTTTTTAAATTTTAATGTGCAGAGAAGTTAGTAATTGTCATGTCTGTTAGTGCAGTGTCGTGTTAGGAACATATCCTGTGTGTCTGCTATCCGTTTACTATCAGTGCAGATGGGTGGGATGCCTGGTATTCATGTGCAAAGAACAGATGCTGCATGTAAAACCAGCACAGGTTTCAAATAGTTTGCTAAGCCAGAAAATGTATGTATGTGTATGTATGTGTGTATGTATGTATAACTTGTTAAGTTATGCAGTATGCAGGTATTAAAATGTACCATAAAAGCTTTGAAGTTCCCATACATGTGGGGCCCTAAGACCAAGCACCAGCGACTGGCACTCAGCATAAAAGATTGGCTCTGTTGGTTTTTCAATATGATGAGGCATCCAGCCATAGGGATTGAAGGGCCTCCACTGCAGAGCAGGAGTCATCCACTTTGCCAACTCTGCTGCACAAGCAATCTGTTTTCTATATTACTAGCTGGTATCGCTGTACTATGCACTATAAAACAGCAATTGAGCAGGAAATTAAGTTAGGGGATCGGTATTTGGCACAATAGAATAGTCTGTGGTCTTCCCGCATACAAGGATCATTAAATACCACAGGAGTTTCTTCATACATTTCAGTTTCTACTTCCTCCTTCTGAGCGGATGGGAAACAAAACATCCTAATGGGTATTTGAACAGCTTGAGATGTGTCAGACTGGGAACTGCTTTCCTGTGAATAAGAGCGTTGGCACAGGCATTAAACATTTCAACAGCTAGATATGGAATATCTCTTTTCAAACCCCAGTGTTCTCCTTCAGTTATTTTTCTACACAAACAAACAGAGGACAGACTCTTAAGCTAAGCTTCTTTGGATTAACAGATGTGGCAGGACTGTTTTTTTTTTCTTCCTCGCCTTCTTTTTTAGCTCCAGTTTCCATAAGAAAAGCTTCGAGGCACTGTCATCCAAAGGCTGCGGTCAACTTATAGGGACTGTAGGCACGACTGCAGTATAATTATTACAGTTCGTTCTTCAGTCTACCACTAGTCGCATTCCTACTTGACTCAGAAATAACAGTAAGATAAATGTAAGATAAAAATAAAGCCGTGAATAATAGAAAGCACATGTTATCAGTGGTGTCACTAGTCTTTTGAGGACTCGATGACCCTTGAGCATTTTCCATGGCCTCTATACAGTATGTAATTCGAGGAGGTGAAGTGAGGCGGTCAAACAAGCAGAGAAGAGTCTTCCACAGACACAGAGCAGGGTCGCATGTAAAGTTTCTAAACATCACAGCACTTCCAGCGCTTCTCACTGTAAGAGATCATATACACAGCTGCAGCAATGCTGAAAACACTGTGCCTGATAGGAAAAGCAGCAAATGGTTACGGCACTGAAAAAAATGAAAAAGGTGATGAATTGAGTCCTCACTTACTGTTCCAATAACTTCCATGTATTCAATGTCCTTCATGTGGCTTCTTGAAGTGATACGCAAAAGGGCAGCAGTGAGATATCTTCAAGGAGTGATCAGTAGATTTTACAATAGGTTTGAAAAATATCAATACAAAACCAAATACACTTTGCTTTTATAATGAAAAATGTGAGGTCTATGATGCTTTCAGGTCAAATTTACTGGAATTACTTTGTCAGTGGATGTAACCTTACTAAGATAAGTCACTGGAAATAGAGACTGAGAACTTCAGCTACACATATATAAGAAGATGAGTGAAAATGGAAAAGAGAAAAATGTTTTTAAGGTGTTCCCATGGGCTGCTTTGTAGGGCCACTGCAGGATTACTTTTCAAGTAAACTTAAAAATTGTCTTGATCAGATGGCTGCCACCTGCTGACAGTCCATTTCAACAATAGGGGGTGGTCGTGTGGTTCAGTGGACACTGTGTTTTAAAGCACAACATAGTGTCCTCTGAACCACACTGAACACTGCATTCAGCATTCAACATTTATTTTTTATTTTTTTTTTGCAGAAAGGTTATGAATAACTACAGCAACCAGAGATAAGAAGCAAAACACGGATAAATCCATCAGAAGCAAGCTTGATGGACAGACAGGCTGCCATTAACAATGCTGTTGCCTGTGTAAGTACAGCGTGATGGAGAGATACCCTGGCATTTGCTCTGTAGAAGTGGTCCTCAAAGATTTTGCACTTCCAATTTCCGTGTATTATCAGCTATCTCCAGCCTGTCACTCATCCTGACAATGTTAGATTTCAGTTTACAGGCCAGGCAGGTTATTGACAAAGCAATCCAGGGTGATATAGCACACCCTGATAAAACATTAGTGAACAGGGCTATTTTTTTTTCTACCTTGAGTTTAACAGTCCTTAGAAAAGAAAAATAAAATGAACACATAAAAAAAAAAAAAGATTATACAAAAATGCAAAGACAAGGAGTAAGATATTTGGGCTTGGATGTGTCACACACCACTCACATACATCCAGATCCCAGGCTTTTATTTATTTATGTGTGTCAAAATTTAAAAATTATTTTTTTTTCTAAATAATTTGGGATTTTTTCAAGGTTAGTAGGGTGTCTACTTGTCATAATTACACGACTCAGATTGCAGAACTAGTTTACGATGTTGGTAGTCTGAGGCCTTTTATACATGCGACACATACAATGTTGAATATACTGTAAATATACATTTGAACAGGAGAAGCTGTAAAATTAGATCGACATTGATCTGAAATATCATAACTATATACTAGATTATATATATAATATATATATATATATATATATAATATATATATATATAGATATATATATATATATAGATCATTCAGATCAATACTTCAGCTGTGTAAACTGCAATAAGGAGGGACGGACCCCTATTGCCCAAGGCTTGATACACTTTTGACCTGTATCATTTTTCAAGGCCTAACATGCCAAATCAGTTACATGGTCAGAAGTGTGGGCATATAATAAGACATTGTTTATGTCTATGTCTTGACAAGCATTGAAAAGTAAACACCAGGTTTGATCAAACAGGAGTCCCTACTAGGCCACAATTAGGGATGGATACGTTCCAGTTTGGTTCAAGTGTATTACCTAATAGTTTCTATAAGAATCAGTTCTCTCTCACATATTTGTCTGTGGGTACCTATGAGAATAGTAAGCACTTAAGTGCTGCAGAGATTCCACTGAAATCATCAGATCTTGTTCCACTTGTGACCTGTCAGCCTGAAATGAGTCCAGCAATTCTGGGCTTGTAACCGATTCAAACAAAGGTCCCACTCGTGACAGGCCAGTGCATTAAGACAGTCATTTAATTACCTGTGCCAGGCTTTCTCCTGCTGCCCTCAATATCCTTGGATCTGACTGAGCTGCCTTTCAGATTCTATCTCTGTTGGGGCTGGTTTCCATTCTCTGTTTCCAAGTAGGAGCCCAATTCCTATACTCACTATATTACCATTAGACCTTAAAAAAGAAATTAATTCTGCATGTCCTGCTTGACTGACCTCAATATATATAAATCATGCAGGCATCACAGGATGATTTCAGGTCATGCTCATACTGCAGATAAAGTACCATGTGCATAAGTAAACTTTTTTATTTATTTACTGTATTTGGATAGTTAATAATTTCAGTAACAATATTTAATAAAATAATGATAAAGATCAGTGATTAGTATTTTTGTGTGATACAAATGCATCGTAAGGAGAGCTGAACACAAGATGATAAAGAAAGAGTCAGGACTATACCAAATCAAATGTTAAAGAAGAAATTTGGTCAGAGACTCCTTATTTTTAGGAATCTGTTAGTACTGAGAGGCAGCCAGTAACTAAATGTCTGACTAGCTTGGAGCCAGGCAATAGAATCAAACTCAGAATCCTTTTTTTTATTTGTTTATTTTTAACATTTTCCAACCCTTCAGCTCTGCTATAATGGGAGACATGATTGAATAACCTCAGGCATAGCCCAGACAGCAACCCAGTGATACCAACAGCAGGAAGACATCTACAAACCCAGCCCGGATGTGGGGCAGGGTGGTGAAATGAAGATAAACGAAAGGTAATTCAGTTACAGTGGGAGCATTAAAGGGCAGCGGTGGGTCATATAACCTTTGCGCGGGTCTTTGTGGCAACATGAGTGCTAATATTCCATTTTGCTTGCTGATGGGTTCTGGAACCTCAGTAGGTTACACTGGGTCACAAGATCAAAGGCTTCAATCTTGTTAAGGATCAACTGAACCTACTCCAAATAATAGTGCTGTTGCCGATTAACAAGAAACAGGTCTGTCAAGCTTGCACCAAGGCCTGTGCCGTGGTGTCCTGGTCACATGTTACCTTGTCATGTCTCCCAAACCAGCAAGCTCTTTACAATGTGAACACACTGGTTAGACCTGAATGAGGCTAATAATGCATAATGGATTAACACATTTATATGAAGAAAGCAGGACAGTTCGGTAAGCACAAGAGCCGGGTTCTGATGCTCCATTAACAGCAGAGTGAAATTTTACAGTAGAACAGCATCTTCGAATAGCATTTCACAGTAGAGTAGCATTTTAGAGTAGAGTTCCATTTTATTGCAACGAATTACCCAAAAGCAGGCAGCTGAATCTCATATACAGAGAATTACCCTGACTAAAAACAAACAGTAAACATTCAATTTCAAATACCAAGCTTTACCAGAGTGTCCATGCGGAAGAGGATTTAACCATTGGATGAAGTACAATTCATCCGCTCATTGAACACTAATAGCCCCCTTTTTTTAACTAAATGTTCCAATACGACAGTAGTCAGCAAATACTATATTTAACACTCCTGGTATAAGCAGAAATTACAGGGTTAAAGTAAAAAAAAAAAAAAAAAAAAAAAAACACACACACAAACTCCCCCAATATTACACAATTGTATAGATATGCATCTATGAGAGAAACATTTCTTATGGTCTAATTGTGTTTGTTTCAATTAAAAGATTAAAATCATGTATGTACACTACACACAAGGTACTTTCATCTTGAAAAACGCTTTTGTTATATAATGATAACTATAATAATAACCTGGGATTTGGGATCTAAAATATGAATTGTACCTGAATCTTTTGTTATTTGCTCTTTTATACCGCACTTCATCAGAAATATAGTGAAACACAAGGTTTCCATAGCAATTCACATGTACTGCACATTAACATGCAAGTAGATCAGGTATGTCTTGCATTGCATCTTTATTCATTTCATGTTAAACCATTTATATATTAATATAATAAACAAACAAACCTGTCAGTAGAAGGCTGTGCCAACAGCCGCCCGATACAGCAATGACATGGGAGTGAGGTATATCCACTTGTTCAGGAAGGCGTAAGTCCCGTTTGAGATTTCCACAAGCACGACCACAACCCCACATAAAAGTCTTCCCATCACCTGAACAGCCAAAGAGAACAGTGGGCTTTGGTTATATTGAGCATAGTTGGCTTTGGTTATATTGAGTATAATTGGCTTTGGTTATATTGAATATAGTTGGCTTTGGTTATATTGGGTATAGTTGGCTTTGGTGATATTGAGTATAGGTGGCTTTGGGTATACTGCGTATAGTTGGCTTTGGTTATATTGAGTATAGTTGGCTTTGGTTATATTGAATATAGTTGGCTTTGGTTATATTGGGTATAGTTGGCTTTGGTGATATTGAGTATAGGTGGCTTTGGGTATACCCAGTATAGTTGGCTTTGGGTATACTGCGTATAGTTGGCTGTTTAAACTTGCCTGGGAGACATTATATTGCCTGGCTCCAAAGGAAGACAACTTTTCTTAAGCTTTCTTAAATATTTTATCAGCTTATTAGGGAGGGAGGGAGGGAGAGAGAGAGACAGATTTTTTTTTTTTTTTGCCAGAACAGTCTAAAGTTAAGTACTGTGCAATATATTGGACCATATTCAGTAAAAATAAGAATGTGAAACCTGTAATGAAAAACACACATTGAAGTGAGCCCATTTTCTTCATATTACAGATTTACAGGTGGGGTTGCACTGAACTTCACTTTCAGAAAGTGACTCAGGGTTACATTGCGTCAGGGGTTCTGCTGAGGATTTCAACACAGTACCTGCTGCCTTCCAAGTCTGCATTTCAAACTAGTAGGTCTCGCTGTCTTCTCAAATGTGAGACCTGATAGTCAAAGAGCCCTGAAGCGCACTTGCCCAGCCGGGCCCCTTTGCTCTGGCGTCTCAGCCTGACAGGTGTTGTCCTTGTTGTGGTATTACTCTCAAGATAAATTATGAATACAACGTGAAAGCTGTAAAAGGTGTTGTATCTTCTATTATCCCCATGTTAAAGGCCACAAAAGCTCTTCAGTGAAGTCAGCCATTAAGAAATGACAGGTATTGCTATCAGCCTTTTTTATAGCCTATTACCTGCAATGACAGCAGCTGCTGTAGAACCACTGTACAGCCTATCACATTATTTGCAGCTAAAGTCAGCTACTGTGTCATTTCAGCTCATTTTCTTGACAGTGCTATCATAAATCCATTCAGCTGCAGGGTAACTGTCGACTGCCTCGATTATCTTCATAGCCCGAATGAATCTTGAAATGTATGTAACAGGCAATGACTGTTATGGATCAGGCACAGGGGCCATTCTCTCTCCATGCTGTCACTTCCGTGAAGCAGTGCCTATTGCGATGGGAATTTCTGAAATGCTTTCTTGTAATTGAGTAAAATAGCTGAACTTTGAGGAACACAGCTGTTCATAAATACGTTGTTGCTGTTCATTACAACAACCTGCCTGAATGCAGTAAGAACCTGTGCGTCCCTGTTTTGACTAAATAACCAGCTTCTATACCCACCTACAACACCTAAATTGTGGCTTATGTGACCAGATATACAGGAAGACATTGAACAAGTATACCTTTGGCAATGCTGTTAATAGTAAAATATTAAGACTAGAAAAAATAGAATTTTAAATGACATACTGTATGAAGCTACTTACTCTTAAAGGTGGAAGCCTCTTCCTAGTTTACTACAGTATACTATGGCAGCATAGCAAAAGTTAATTAAAGCAATATATCCACAGGAAAGTATGTTAAATAGCATCTACTGTAAGCATGGAAAACCATGATTAACCACCAGCAGCAAAGGTCATTCAAAATAATCTAGACAGCATTCAGAACTGGGCAGACACATTGCAAATTACATTTAATAGAGAAAAGTGTAAGGTACTGCACGCAGGCAATACAAATTTGCATTATAAAGATCATATGGGAGTGTGACAGAGATCAAATGACGATTGGTGTTAGATCTCCCTCCCGACCTGAGAGGGTGCTAGATAAAGGGAGCAGAGTACCCTGGACTAAAAGGCATGACACTTTATTCCCGTAGGTAGGTGGAAGTCAGCCGGCTAGAGAAGGGACGGAGCTATGGTACCTGAACTCAGTGACCTGAACGGGAAACGGCATGGCATCCGTGGATTGGAGGACCAGATGAGCTCATTAAGCAAGGGGTCATGAGTGAGGGCATACAATATGGGCGTAACAAAGTAATCTGTTCTTTTGTAAATGGTTAGCAAACAACCTAAAAGGAGACCCTGCATCTAGAAAGAAACGTGATTGTTTTGTTAGTCTGTCTTGTAACACTGTCTGTTTGTGTTGTCTATTCAAGAATACTAACACGATCCGGAGCTCAAGCCACAGGCCCGCATCAAACCCGGACACCAGCACTTCACTTTTCACTAGGAACTGTCTTTGCACCACAAGAACTTATTTCACGCACCATAGAAAATGTGTCTGTGTTTTGTGTTTTGTGTGGGTGATAAAAACTGGACTTTTGGTTGCGGGTCAAACCAGTGGGATTTTACAAACTGAAGTGATACACGCCGCTGTATTCACTTTCATCCTTTATTATTTACAGGTGTTTGCCTTAGGGCTCTGGACATTGTTATTATTATCAATAAACACCGCTGCACCTGAAAGTAATTGTCTATGTGTTTTGTACCTGCACGGCACTGAACTCACCTGTATCCACTCATCACTTTGCCACAGGGAGATACTGAAATTGAAGAAGGAATCTATGAAAAAGACCTAGGCGTTTATATTGACTCGGAAATGACTTCATCTAGACAATGTGGGGACACTATAAAAAAGGCCAACAAGATGCTCGAATATATAGTGAAAAGTGTTACAATTTAATCAAGGGAAGTAATGTTAAAACTTTACAATGCATTATTAAGACCTCATTTAGAATATCGTGTTTAGTTCTGGTCACCTCTCTGCAAAAAGGATATTGCTGCTCTAGAAAGAGTGAAAAGAAGAGCAACCAGAATTATTCCGGGTTTAAAAGGCATGTCATATGCAGACAGGATTAAATAACACTATGTAACACAATTTTTGTTCCTGGGTAGTAAGTGTTATTTCCTAATTGCTTATGCCTCAAAAGTATAGAAAATGGCTATTATTCCCCACAAACTTTGCTTTTGTGACCAGGACAGGTAAATTTCAAAATATCACTATTTCCAATGCGAAAATGGGAGAATTTGTGTCTTTTCGTTCACATAAAGTCAGAAAAAAACAACATATCCAAATTAACATGTATTTATACTAAAATAATACAAAAATGACTACAAAAGATTTAGAAGTGAGTAGTTTTTCGAGATTTACGATTATACTGTAAATTTACTTTGTTAGTAACTGAACTGGGATTAACCCAAAGTGGCACATTAAATATTGCAAAATTCCCGTTTTGTGCATTGTTACCTGTCACAGCTAGACTGTGGTTGGCTCCGCAGGCTATTTTAGAGACGTTATCAAAGTCTTCAAGGAAACGAGGCACTGTGGCATCTTCTTGGGCATCTGTGCCAATCTGACCATAATCATTTATTCTACAAAAGAAAGAAGGGGGGTTAAGTTAATTTCAACACATTTAGAAGGGAAGCAACACTTGGCTGGTTTAGTATGGGGAATGGCCTCATGTGAGGGACTCTTTCTTAAAACGTACAGATGAGACTGGAGGTGTTCTCTAGGGTGGGAATGGAGGTGATGCTTTAAAAAGACAATACATTACAGTAAAAACTATTGTGTCATTATTACATATTTTATATGGATAGGGAACAGCATGTTGCATTTATTCTGTAAATTAAAAGCAAATAAACTGGTAACCCCCCCCCCCCCCCCCCCCCCCCCCCCCCAAAAAAGGTTTTTCACTGTGCTGTATTATGTCACAGAACCCCTCAATGCAATTATGCCATATCTTATTGCCACAGTATCGTTTAGATAAAAGTTGTGCATGTATTAAGTTTTTGTATTTTTCTGCAGTTTTTTTAGCAATGAAATTAGGGCATTTACATTAGTTCATTAGTTTATGGTGCTTTAACACATGTCCAGGCTTGACTAGTCAAAAGTAGTAAGCGTTTGACTTAATTGAAATGCAGAAATATTTTTTGACATCCATACAACATTGCAATCCATGTACTGGGCTTTGTCTCCATTGTTCTTGTGCCACACATATGGTATCAGATATACAGGCATGTAACAGTACCACATGGACGCTACAATTTCCAAATGAAAATGTTTTCAAAATAATAAAAAGAAGACTTTCCATTAATTGTGATGTTTGCAATTATAGTTCTAATATTTTTTTTTTCTCCAATCAAAATGCTGAGTCTTGCAAAGAAATCTAAAACTGTTTAAAAACAGAAACTATTTTTTTTTTTTTATTATTTTAAATATGAGAAAACTGTTGTTGGGACAAAACACATGGAAAGCATAATTAGAATTTAAGGTTAAATGTGCTTTGGAAAAACAGTCAGCAGTTTGCATCTGTCATTTGTATTGCATTCATCCCTTCTATTCAAGTATGAGTTGTATTCTTCTTCTTCTTCTTCTTCTTCTTCTTTCTTCTTTCTTCTTCTTCTTCTTCTTCTTCTTATAACTGTTTTAAGCCCTGGCTATTTGAGATCACCTCCTCCCTACTCTCGTCTTTGTTCTGTGGTTTCTTTAAGGCTGTAATGAGCTGTCCTTCAAATGTTCCCAACCGTCTCCCCCATCCCTTTATCCTTGTATTTTCACAGTGTACCATAATGGTCCAAGACCTCCCTAGTAATTAGGCTCAATTATTGCTTTACAGTGTGTACAGTAAAGTGCTAGCAGAAGAGAGAGAAGGAAATCAGAATAAGGCCTTTTTAAAAAAGGAACTGCAGAATTTACACATAAGGGCAGCTAATGCTGAAACAATGTGTCCACAAAAGAAAACAAGCGAGAAGCAAAGGTGTCACCTTTGGATTTGTACAAATGAAATTATGATGGGGTTGTATACTAAACTTTAGAGTAATATACTTTCATCTCCCTTCTACTGCTTATTCAACTGATGACAGTTCAAGTGCACAGTGACTTATGGGTGAATAACCCTGCTAATAGAGTATATATATATATATATATATATATATATATATATATATATATATATATATATATATATTATATATATATATATATATATATATATATATATATAGACACATACTGTGGCAAAGTGTGGTTTGCCACATGCAGGACCGTCGTCTTAAACAGCACTTCAGCAAGTATTTTAACAGGACGGTGCCTGTACAATTATATCCAAAACACAAAACAAAGTAAAAAGCAAAAAGCAAAAGTTAAAACTAACTAAAACTTCATCAAGTTAATTAACTATCACCGGACAGCTGAACTGTTTACTGGTACCCAAAACATATACTTTCATAAGTGTTCAACACAATACCTATCTTTCTCACAGCAACTTCTTAAACCAGCTCCCTGGTGGTGATCAACCCTTAATGAAACTGCCGGCTCTCTTTTTATAGTCTGTGGCTGGTCCCAACTGACACCAGTTATCTTGTTTGGGAAAAGCTACATGTTTTTGGCAGGGACAGGAATTAACCCCATCCCTGCCAAACACCACCAAAACACATAAAACATCCACACTTTATTTACATAATTACTTGCTATTACAGTAGGATCCAGGTGCTTAATTAAGCCATTTAATTTATTTTCATAAGTAGAATGATAAAGGTACCAAAAGATCTAGATTTATAATAGATTTTATCATAGCAGAATTGATTACAACCCCCTTCTGGTCGTATCACTTTTTACATGCATTTAAAACTAAAATATGTATCTGACAAAAATAACTTGAAAATAACTCACAAGTTAGGGCTTAAAATAGTATGTAGAATGTATATCCTTAACAATCATTAACCAACATTATTAAAATGGGAGAGTTTAGGTCATGAAAACACAAGCCAAGGATTTATGTAGACATAGAAACTATTAAAATGGCCATAGATCACATTTCTGGCTTCTTATAAAGTGATGACAGTGAGTGTTTTACTTTTTAGCAGTATTAATGATTAAACATGAATTAGCCTTATATATATATATATATATATATATATATATATATATATATATATATATATATATATATATATATATATATATATATATATATATAGCAACTGATGATTCTCGAGGGGGTTTCAGAGAAATATTTTAATATTATGAAAGGTCTGGCAAATAAACAGTGGAATTATTGAAAACAGTTTACAGAATGTAGCAATGAACATGAACCTTTTAAACAAAAAGGCTATTACTTCAGCAGTTACATTTTAGTCTTGGCATTAAAAATATATATATTAAAGTTAAAAGTCTGATTATTCCGATATGAGACGTAAATAATATGCCATTACTCAGAATCTGAGACTAGCCACATGTCAGGTTTTGCTGGGATTAAAATCATGCACAGATTAAAAAGTGCTTATGATTCTCAATCTTTCCTAGCATAACCTTTAATATCTTTTCCATACCCCAGGGTCCCATCAGATTCAATTGGGGTGATTAAAAGCATTTTGTTCATATTAAACTCAACCTGAACTATGACTGGGCACTTTATGGTTCCTGGTTTAACTCATTTCCAAGAATATCAAGAACAGGTTCAGTAGTTATAAGAACACAACAGTTTGAAGTACGAGTACCTTGGTATCCCAGTGCTTTTGCAACACTGTACGGACCCCCATGTATGTACATGGCTGAAACGTATGAAACACAAACATGAGCCTGGCTTGGAATGGACGCGTCTCCTGACATAGGTCTAAATAACATTCTCTTAATATACTAATAAATAATATACTAATAAATACAACAATCTTCGTACAGGTATGTGGACCTTTTCTTATCTAAGGGGTCCCCTGGAAAAGGCATGAGTGCATTGTGTGCTGGGTGAGTCATACAGTCAGGCTGTGCCCAGTGCTTTGACTCTCCACTCCAGAGTGTTAGGAACTGTTTCTCCTGACCGCGCTGCACAAGACCCTGCTGGTTTTTTTAAAAAAAAATAATTCCCCTATCTAAATAAGGATATGCATGCACTACAAATAGTTAAAGGAAACATGTGTACTGGTATCAAATGTTTTTAACATATAGAGCAGCTGCAGTTGATTTCAAAACAAATTGTATTTGAAAAAAAAAAAAATCACAATTTTTCGGAAATGTTTTTGTGTCAATTAAAACTGAAGTAAGAGCAAGGCTAAGAAAACCACACCCTCATTGTAGCACAATTTTGTGTCAATTGTAAGAAAAGTCATTGCCGGCTGTGTAACGTCTTATTAGCTTTGAACTCTTTATTCCATAGTTCAAGTTATACTGTTTCTAATAAAGCCTTACAAGGCTAATTACTACATTGACTCTGATTACAAGTTACTGTGATCTGCTGCCAAATTCAATATACCACTCTGTTAAAGGTTATTAAATAAAACAACTGAAGATCTTTTTTTTCTGTATATGGTTTCTATTCAGTGAGAAGGAATGCACAGCACCAGTAAAGTGAACTGCAGTGCCAAGCAGTATGCTTCCAATACTTTCAATGCAACGCTGTTTCAAAGACATTTTTTATATGGCTCATATTTTTCAGGCAGTACAAAATTTGAGTTTTGCATTTGTTTTTTCTTTCTATGATTACTATAAAAAGGCACTAAATTAGAGACATTCACTAGGTTTTAAGTCTCATTCTGCAGCTTTTACCTTCAATTCTGTAATTTACATTGTTATACATTGTGGTGTCCCCTCACGTTTCCAGTTATCTGCATACATATGTAAAGCTCCTAAGAGTCTCAGTTCGCTGATCTGTCTATAAGGGGTCCCTGAGTGGCTCACCTGGTCAAGGCATGGCCTTGTGGTGTGCGGGTGAGCCATACAGTCAGGGGAGCACAAGTTTGTGTCCTGGATGTGTGAAGTCAGCGGTCTTCACTGGGGCGTTGTCACAAAGACGGCTGTAGTGGGTGACGTCAGATCAGAAACCAGGAACCAGGAAATAAACAACAGAGAGGTGGAGTTTTGGGGAAGCTGAGCGCTTGCTTGTGCTCAGCATTTAATGAATGAACAGAACAGTAAATAAAAAGGTTGTAACAAACAAAAACACAGGACACGGCACTTTCGCCAAATTAAAGAGACAAACAAAACGGACTACACAGACAAACACGGCGAGCTGATATTTTAACTGTTGTTATTATTATTATTATTATTATTATTATTATTATTTATTATTATTATTATTATTATTATTATTATTATTACCTCCGTCTCCAATCCTGTTCTCCACTAACCGAACACACAACCCCGAGTGAGTGAAAACATGCTGCTTTTATGCAGCTGTACCGAGACTCGATTGCTAATCAATCATTCAATTGGAGTCGCGGTATAATTGCACGTGAATTAATAAAGTGCAATTCCCTGTGCTCACATATTACATTTTATTTGCACGTGAAGTGCTGTGCAATCCTCATGTCTAAATACAAATATACATTTTAAATACTCGTGTTACACAGACCCGTTTATATCCCGTGTACCCATGACTATACACCAACATTAACACACAACAAGCAACATATAACACTGAAATACACACAGAGGCAACATTGCCACAGGTGTCCATGGGTTGAAGAAACAAAATGGGAAGGAAAAGGAAATGTTTCTCCTCACTGCGCTAGAGTTCTCTTGCACTGTTCTGGGGATTGTTGTGGTGAGGGATAACGGGTAATATTACAAAACAAACAATCACAGAATTCTCCAGGAAAATTACATTAATGCACATGTAACATGCAGTGTTGTATGATACACTGCCATTACAGATTCTGTCCCTTGTTGGAGAGTAAAAACTCTAAAACCACGAATGCAAACAAGCCAAGCTCTTTTGCACTGTGGTTTAAACTCTCGCTTGGCCTACACAGGGTTGCCGGTTCGCGCCCAACCTCCGCCCTGTTACATTAGTGCTATGACTCGGATCTCATAAATTGGCTGCAGCCGATCGCCGAAGTTAAAGGGGGAAGAGGGTAATGGGCAGTGTTGTGTGATACAGTCTGTCCAGTCCCCAGTTGGTGAGATGAGATGAGGTTAAAAGCTAAAACCACAATGCAGGTGAGCCTCTCTCTTTTGCATTGTAGTATAGATGCTGCTCGCGGCGCACAGGGTCGCCGGTTCGCACCCAGCCTCCGCCCTGTTACACACACTAAGTTTGCCTGTACTGCACATGCTTAACACAAGCAGAATTTGTGAGAAAGGGATTTCAGCTGGTTTGGTGATGATCACAGCTGTGAGGAATGAAATAAAATCCTCCCCAACGTCTTTAACAGCATCTTACTTCCAACGCAAAATCAGACCATCTTTAAACACTCATTCATAAGACAGTAAGCTGTACTAAAATAAACTTAGTTATAAATCGAGACAAATATTTTGCTGATAAGTCTTTATTCCCGTCTTGTTATAATAGTTGCCTCACTAACTAAAGGGAGCATCACAGCCAATGCAACGCTCCCTTCAGGACCCCCACTTTGCAGAGCCAGTTCGCAGACCTGCGCTGTATGACTCACCCTGCAGACCACATGGCTGTGCTTTTACCATGTGAGCCACTCGCAGACCATTTTTCCTGTCTAAAAGAAAGAATGAAATCCTGGTTTTATGGGGAATAGTTTTGCTTCACTGAAAAAAAGTGCATATTTGGTAGTCTGCAAATACAAGCAAAATTATAATTCTAATTATAATAATGTTTTCAGCATGTGTTTACTGAAATGAACTTTACCTCAGCCATGTACAATATCTTAATCAGAACCAGGATTTTGTTATTGGGGTTTTGTTTTTCAATAACTTTTTTTTTAACTTCACAGTGCTGGTTATGGTTTCTACTCAGTTGGTTGCTGGAGTCAAACTGTCAAACTGTTTTCTCTTGAATTTTATTCATAGTTTGAGGTTGTCTGACAATCACTTTATTAGAATAATGTAAACTAGACATGGAGTAATTGAAGTGTTCTATTTGCATGGAAGTCAAAATATTCAAAACCTTGTATCAGTGAAAAACAAAAG